>NW_026622959.1:0-27333 GCF_023065955.2 Ursus arctos
CCCAATTCCCGGCGTTGGGGCGCCAAGCTCCTAGGGATGGGCCCCTTGGGGACCCACCTAGGGTTTGCGTTAGCCCCCAGGAGGCCTTCTGGCCCAATCCCCTGGCTGTGTGGCGCGCGGTGGGGCGGGCCGAGGGGTCGGAGCTGGGAGCGGGACCGTGGGCCCACAGGTTTTGGCGTGGGGGCCTTCGAAGATCCTCAGGGACTAGGAGGGCCCTGCCCCTTCTCCCGCCTGAATGACCGGCGGCGACCCTAGCGGCCCCGGTGGCGGGGGCTGCAGGGTGTGTCCGGCCCTGGGGCTAGGACGTCCAGGATCCCCGGCGTGGCTGCGCAAGTCCCCTTGGGAGGGGCCCCTCGGGGACCGACGTAGGGTTACGGTTAGCCCCCAGGAGGCCGGCAGGTGCGATCCGCCTGCTGTGTTTCGAGCGGAGAGGCAGGTTGAGGTGAGGGCGCTGACTAGTGGGAACGTGGGCCCAAGCGCTTTGGGGCGGGGGGGCCATCAAAGGTCGGCAGGGGCTCTGAGGGCCCTGCCCCTTCTCCCGCCTGAATGACCGGCGGTGCCCCTAGCGGCCCAGGTGGCGGGGGGCTGCGGGTAAAGTCTGGCGCTCGGTCTCGGGTCCCCAATCCCTGGCGTTGGGGCGCCAGGCCCCTTGGGTGGGGCCCCTCAGGAGCCCACCTAGAGTTAGGGTTAGCCCCCAGGAGTCCCGCAAGCCCGATCTGCTGGATGTGCGGCGAGCGGAGGGGCAGGCCGAGCTGAGGGCGCTGAGGACTGGGAGCGTGGGCCCAAGCGTTTTGGCGCGGGGGGCCTTCAAATGTCGTCAGGGGCTCGGAGTGCCCTGCACGTTCTCCCGAACTGAATGACCGGCGGCGCCAATAATGACCTGCGTGGCGCTTGGGCGAATGGTGAGTCCAGCGCTGGGGCGAAGGGTGAGTCCAGCGCTGGGGCTCGGGCGACCCAATCCCCGGCGTTGCGGTGCCAGGCCCCTTGGGAGGGGCCCCTCGGGGGCCGAACAAGGGTTAGGATTAGCCCCCAGGAGGCCGGCAGGCAGGATCCACAGGCGGTGTGGCGAGCGGGGGTGGGGGGGGTGGGGGGACGAGGCGGGGGTGCGGCCGGAGGGGAGGGCGCTGGAGAGCGGAGCGTGGGCCCAAGTGTTTTGGCGCAGGGGGCCTTCGAAGCTCCCCGGGGGCTCAGAGGGCCCTACCCAACTCCCCCCCTGAATGACCGGCGGCGCCCCTAGCGGCCCGGGTGGCGGGGGGCTGCAGGGTGAGTCCAGCGCTGGGGTTTGGAGGTTCCCAATCCCCGGCGTTGGGTCGCCAAGCCCCTTGGGATGGGCCCCTCGGGGACCCACCTAGGGTTTGGGTTAGCCCCCTGGAGGCCTTCAGGCCCAATCCCCTGGCTGTGTGGCTCGCGGTGGGGCGGACCGAGGGGAGGGAGCTGGCGAGCGGGACCGTGGGCCCACAGGTTTTGGCGCAGGGACCTTCTAAGGAGGTCGGGGGCTCGGAGGGCCCTGCCCCTTCTCCCGCCTGAATGACCGGCGGCGCCCCGAGGAGCCCGGATGCCAGGGGGCTGCAGGGTGAGTCCGGGCTGGGGCTAGGACGTCCAGGATCCCCGGCATGGCCGCGCAAGGCCCCTTGGGAGGGGCCCCTCGGGGACCGCCCTAGGGTTAAGGTTACCCCCAGGTGGCCGGCACGTCCGATCCGCCTGCTCTCTTTCCAGCGGAGGGGCCGGTTGAGGTGAGGGCGCTGACTAGTGGGAAAGTGGGCCCAAGCGCTTTGGGGCGGGGGGCCATCGAAGGTCGGCGGGGACTCAGCGGGCCCTGCCCATTCTCCAGCCCTGAATGAGCGGCAGCGCCCCTAGTGGCCCAGGTGGTGGATGGGCAGCAGTGTTAGTCTTGCCCTGGGGCTCGGGGGACCCCAATGCCCAGAGTTGCGGTGCCAGGACCCTTGGGAGGGGCCCCTCTGGGGCCCACCTAGGGTTAGGATAACCCCCAGGACACCGGCAGGCAGGACCACCGGCGGTGTGGCGAGCAGGGGGCGGGCCGAGGGGAGGGCGCTGCAGAGCGGGAGTGGGAGCGTGGGCCCAAGTGTTTTGGCGCAGGGGGCCTTTGAAGCTTGCCGGGGGCTCGGAGGGCCCTACCTCTTCTCCCGCCCTGAATGACCGGCGGCGCCTGAAGCGACCCGGGTGGCGGGGGGCTGCAGGGTGAGTCCAGCGCTGGGGTTTGGAGGTTCCCAATTCCCGGCGTTGGGGCGCCAAGCTCCTAGGGATGGGCCCCTTGGGGACCCACCTAGGGTTTGCGTTAGCCCCCAGGAGGCCTTCTGGCCCAATCCCCTGGCTGTGTGGCGCGCGGTGGGGCGGGCCGAGGGGTCGGAGCTGGGAGCGGGACCGTGGGCCCACAGGTTTTGGCGTGGGGGCCTTCGAAGATCCTCAGGGACTAGGAGGGCCCTGCCCCTTCTCCCGCCTGAATGACCGGCGGCGACCCTAGCGGCCCCGGTGGCGGGGGCTGCAGGGTGTGTCCGGCCCTGGGGCTAGGACGTCCAGGATCCCCGGCGTGGCTGCGCAAGTCCCCTTGGGAGGGGCCCCTCGGGGACCGACGTAGGGTTACGGTTAGCCCCCAGGAGGCCGGCAGGTGCGATCCGCCTGCTGTGTTTCGAGCGGAGAGGCAGGTTGAGGTGAGGGCGCTGACTAGTGGGAACGTGGGCCCAAGCGCTTTGGGGCGGGGGGGCCATCAAAGGTCGGCAGGGGCTCTGAGGGCCCTGCCCCTTCTCCCGCCTGAATGACCGGCGGTGCCCCTAGCGGCCCAGGTGGCGGGGGGCTGCGGGTAAAGTCTGGCGCTCGGTCTCGGGTCCCCAATCCCTGGCGTTGGGGCGCCAGGCCCCTTGGGTGGGGCCCCTCAGGAGCCCACCTAGAGTTAGGGTTAGCCCCCAGGAGTCCCGCAAGCCCGATCTGCTGGATGTGCGGCGAGCGGAGGGGCAGGCCGAGCTGAGGGCGCTGAGGACTGGGAGCGTGGGCCCAAGCGTTTTGGCGCGGGGGGCCTTCAAATGTCGTCAGGGGCTCGGAGTGCCCTGCACGTTCTCCCGAACTGAATGACCGGCGGCGCCAATAATGACCTGCGTGGCGCTTGGGCGAATGGTGAGTCCAGCGCTGGGGCGAAGGGTGAGTCCAGCGCTGGGGCTCGGGCGACCCAATCCCCGGCGTTGCGGTGCCAGGCCCCTTGGGAGGGGCCCCTCGGGGGCCGAACAAGGGTTAGGATTAGCCCCCAGGAGGCCGGCAGGCAGGATCCACAGGCGGTGTGGCGAGCGGGGGTGGGGGGGGTGGGGGGACGAGGCGGGGGTGCGGCCGGAGGGGAGGGCGCTGGAGAGCGGAGCGTGGGCCCAAGTGTTTTGGCGCAGGGGGCCTTCGAAGCTCCCCGGGGGCTCAGAGGGCCCTACCCAACTCCCCCCCTGAATGACCGGCGGCGCCCCTAGCGGCCCGGGTGGCGGGGGGCTGCAGGGTGAGTCCAGCGCTGGGGTTTGGAGGTTCCCAATCCCCGGCGTTGGGTCGCCAAGCCCCTTGGGATGGGCCCCTCGGGGACCCACCTAGGGTTTGGGTTAGCCCCCTGGAGGCCTTCAGGCCCAATCCCCTGGCTGTGTGGCTCGCGGTGGGGCGGACCGAGGGGAGGGAGCTGGCGAGCGGGACCGTGGGCCCACAGGTTTTGGCGCAGGGACCTTCTAAGGAGGTCGGGGGCTCGGAGGGCCCTGCCCCTTCTCCCGCCTGAATGACCGGCGGCGCCCCGAGGAGCCCGGATGCCAGGGGGCTGCAGGGTGAGTCCGGGCTGGGGCTAGGACGTCCAGGATCCCCGGCATGGCCGCGCAAGGCCCCTTGGGAGGGGCCCCTCGGGGACCGCCCTAGGGTTAAGGTTACCCCCAGGTGGCCGGCACGTCCGATCCGCCTGCTCTCTTTCCAGCGGAGGGGCCGGTTGAGGTGAGGGCGCTGACTAGTGGGAAAGTGGGCCCAAGCGCTTTGGGGCGGGGGGCCATCGAAGGTCGGCGGGGACTCAGCGGGCCCTGCCCATTCTCCAGCCCTGAATGAGCGGCAGCGCCCCTAGTGGCCCAGGTGGTGGATGGGCAGCAGTGTTAGTCTTGCCCTGGGGCTCGGGGGACCCCAATGCCCAGAGTTGCGGTGCCAGGACCCTTGGGAGGGGCCCCTCTGGGGCCCACCTAGGGTTAGGATAACCCCCAGGACACCGGCAGGCAGGACCACCGGCGGTGTGGCGAGCAGGGGGCGGGCCGAGGGGAGGGCGCTGCAGAGCGGGAGTGGGAGCGTGGGCCCAAGTGTTTTGGCGCAGGGGGCCTTTGAAGCTTGCCGGGGGCTCGGAGGGCCCTACCTCTTCTCCCGCCCTGAATGACCGGCGGCGCCTGAAGCGACCCGGGTGGCGGGGGGCTGCAGGGTGAGTCCAGCGCTGGGGTTTGGAGGTTCCCAATTCCCGGCGTTGGGGCGCCAAGCTCCTAGGGATGGGCCCCTTGGGGACCCACCTAGGGTTTGCGTTAGCCCCCAGGAGGCCTTCTGGCCCAATCCCCTGGCTGTGTGGCGCGCGGTGGGGCGGGCCGAGGGGTCGGAGCTGGGAGCGGGACCGTGGGCCCACAGGTTTTGGCGTGGGGGCCTTCGAAGATCCTCAGGGACTAGGAGGGCCCTGCCCCTTCTCCCGCCTGAATGACCGGCGGCGACCCTAGCGGCCCCGGTGGCGGGGGCTGCAGGGTGTGTCCGGCCCTGGGGCTAGGACGTCCAGGATCCCCGGCGTGGCTGCGCAAGTCCCCTTGGGAGGGGCCCCTCGGGGACCGACGTAGGGTTACGGTTAGCCCCCAGGAGGCCGGCAGGTGCGATCCGCCTGCTGTGTTTCGAGCGGAGAGGCAGGTTGAGGTGAGGGCGCTGACTAGTGGGAACGTGGGCCCAAGCGCTTTGGGGCGGGGGGGCCATCAAAGGTCGGCAGGGGCTCTGAGGGCCCTGCCCCTTCTCCCGCCTGAATGACCGGCGGTGCCCCTAGCGGCCCAGGTGGCGGGGGGCTGCGGGTAAAGTCTGGCGCTCGGTCTCGGGTCCCCAATCCCTGGCGTTGGGGCGCCAGGCCCCTTGGGTGGGGCCCCTCAGGAGCCCACCTAGAGTTAGGGTTAGCCCCCAGGAGTCCCGCAAGCCCGATCTGCTGGATGTGCGGCGAGCGGAGGGGCAGGCCGAGCTGAGGGCGCTGAGGACTGGGAGCGTGGGCCCAAGCGTTTTGGCGCGGGGGGCCTTCAAATGTCGTCAGGGGCTCGGAGTGCCCTGCACGTTCTCCCGAACTGAATGACCGGCGGCGCCAATAATGACCTGCGTGGCGCTTGGGCGAATGGTGAGTCCAGCGCTGGGGCGAAGGGTGAGTCCAGCGCTGGGGCTCGGGCGACCCAATCCCCGGCGTTGCGGTGCCAGGCCCCTTGGGAGGGGCCCCTCGGGGGCCGAACAAGGGTTAGGATTAGCCCCCAGGAGGCCGGCAGGCAGGATCCACAGGCGGTGTGTGGCGAGCGGGGGTGGGGGGGGTGGGGGGACGAGGCGGGGGTGCGGCCGGAGGGGAGGGCGCTGGAGAGCGGAGCGTGGGCCCAAGTGTTTTGGCGCAGGGGGCCTTCGAAGCTCCCCGGGGGCTCAGAGGGCCCTACCCAACTCCCCCCCTGAATGACCGGCGGCGCCCCTAGCGGCCCGGGTGGCGGGGGGCTGCAGGGTGAGTCCAGCGCTGGGGTTTGGAGGTTCCCAATCCCCGGCGTTGGGTCGCCAAGCCCCTTGGGATGGGCCCCTCGGGGACCCACCTAGGGTTTGGGTTAGCCCCCTGGAGGCCTTCAGGCCCAATCCCCTGGCTGTGTGGCTCGCGGTGGGGCGGACCGAGGGGAGGGAGCTGGCGAGCGGGACCGTGGGCCCACAGGTTTTGGCGCAGGGACCTTCTAAGGAGGTCGGGGGCTCGGAGGGCCCTGCCCCTTCTCCCGCCTGAATGACCGGCGGCGCCCCGAGGAGCCCGGATGCCAGGGGGCTGCAGGGTGAGTCCGGGCTGGGGCTAGGACGTCCAGGATCCCCGGCATGGCCGCGCAAGGCCCCTTGGGAGGGGCCCCTCGGGGACCGCCCTAGGGTTAAGGTTACCCCCAGGTGGCCGGCACGTCCGATCCGCCTGCTCTCTTTCCAGCGGAGGGGCCGGTTGAGGTGAGGGCGCTGACTAGTGGGAAAGTGGGCCCAAGCGCTTTGGGGCGGGGGGCCATCGAAGGTCGGCGGGGACTCAGCGGGCCCTGCCCATTCTCCAGCCCTGAATGAGCGGCAGCGCCCCTAGTGGCCCAGGTGGTGGATGGGCAGCAGTGTTAGTCTTGCCCTGGGGCTCGGGGGACCCCAATGCCCAGAGTTGCGGTGCCAGGACCCTTGGGAGGGGCCCCTCTGGGGCCCACCTAGGGTTAGGATAACCCCCAGGACACCGGCAGGCAGGACCACCGGCGGTGTGGCGAGCAGGGGGCGGGCCGAGGGGAGGGCGCTGCAGAGCGGGAGTGGGAGCGTGGGCCCAAGTGTTTTGGCGCAGGGGGCCTTTGAAGCTTGCCGGGGGCTCGGAGGGCCCTACCTCTTCTCCCGCCCTGAATGACCGGCGGCGCCTGAAGCGACCCGGGTGGCGGGGGGCTGCAGGGTGAGTCCAGCGCTGGGGTTTGGAGGTTCCCAATTCCCGGCGTTGGGGCGCCAAGCTCCTAGGGATGGGCCCCTTGGGGACCCACCTAGGGTTTGCGTTAGCCCCCAGGAGGCCTTCTGGCCCAATCCCCTGGCTGTGTGGCGCGCGGTGGGGCGGGCCGAGGGGTCGGAGCTGGGAGCGGGACCGTGGGCCCACAGGTTTTGGCGTGGGGGCCTTCGAAGATCCTCAGGGACTAGGAGGGCCCTGCCCCTTCTCCCGCCTGAATGACCGGCGGCGACCCTAGCGGCCCCGGTGGCGGGGGCTGCAGGGTGTGTCCGGCCCTGGGGCTAGGACGTCCAGGATCCCCGGCGTGGCTGCGCAAGTCCCCTTGGGAGGGGCCCCTCGGGGACCGACGTAGGGTTACGGTTAGCCCCCAGGAGGCCGGCAGGTGCGATCCGCCTGCTGTGTTTCGAGCGGAGAGGCAGGTTGAGGTGAGGGCGCTGACTAGTGGGAACGTGGGCCCAAGCGCTTTGGGGCGGGGGGGCCATCAAAGGTCGGCAGGGGCTCTGAGGGCCCTGCCCCTTCTCCCGCCTGAATGACCGGCGGTGCCCCTAGCGGCCCAGGTGGCGGGGGGCTGCGGGTAAAGTCTGGCGCTCGGTCTCGGGTCCCCAATCCCTGGCGTTGGGGCGCCAGGCCCCTTGGGTGGGGCCCCTCAGGAGCCCACCTAGAGTTAGGGTTAGCCCCCAGGAGTCCCGCAAGCCCGATCTGCTGGATGTGCGGCGAGCGGAGGGGCAGGCCGAGCTGAGGGCGCTGAGGACTGGGAGCGTGGGCCCAAGCGTTTTGGCGCGGGGGGCCTTCAAATGTCGTCAGGGGCTCGGAGTGCCCTGCACGTTCTCCCGAACTGAATGACCGGCGGCGCCAATAATGACCTGCGTGGCGCTTGGGCGAATGGTGAGTCCAGCGCTGGGGCGAAGGGTGAGTCCAGCGCTGGGGCTCGGGCGACCCAATCCCCGGCGTTGCGGTGCCAGGCCCCTTGGGAGGGGCCCCTCGGGGGCCGAACAAGGGTTAGGATTAGCCCCCAGGAGGCCGGCAGGCAGGATCCACAGGCGGTGTGGCGAGCGGGGGTGGGGGGGGGGTGGGGGGACGAGGCGGGGGTGCGGCCGGAGGGGAGGGCGCTGGAGAGCGGAGCGTGGGCCCAAGTGTTTTGGCGCAGGGGGCCTTCGAAGCTCCCCGGGGGCTCAGAGGGCCCTACCCAACTCCCCCCCTGAATGACCGGCGGCGCCCCTAGCGGCCCGGGTGGCGGGGGGCTGCAGGGTGAGTCCAGCGCTGGGGTTTGGAGGTTCCCAATCCCCGGCGTTGGGTCGCCAAGCCCCTTGGGATGGGCCCCTCGGGGACCCACCTAGGGTTTGGGTTAGCCCCCTGGAGGCCTTCAGGCCCAATCCCCTGGCTGTGTGGCTCGCGGTGGGGCGGACCGAGGGGAGGGAGCTGGCGAGCGGGACCGTGGGCCCACAGGTTTTGGCGCAGGGACCTTCTAAGGAGGTCGGGGGCTCGGAGGGCCCTGCCCCTTCTCCCGCCTGAATGACCGGCGGCGCCCCGAGGAGCCCGGATGCCAGGGGGCTGCAGGGTGAGTCCGGGCTGGGGCTAGGACGTCCAGGATCCCCGGCATGGCCGCGCAAGGCCCCTTGGGAGGGGCCCCTCGGGGACCGCCCTAGGGTTAAGGTTACCCCCAGGTGGCCGGCACGTCCGATCCGCCTGCTCTCTTTCCAGCGGAGGGGCCGGTTGAGGTGAGGGCGCTGACTAGTGGGAAAGTGGGCCCAAGCGCTTTGGGGCGGGGGGCCATCGAAGGTCGGCGGGGACTCAGCGGGCCCTGCCCATTCTCCAGCCCTGAATGAGCGGCAGCGCCCCTAGTGGCCCAGGTGGTGGATGGGCAGCAGTGTTAGTCTTGCCCTGGGGCTCGGGGGACCCCAATGCCCAGAGTTGCGGTGCCAGGACCCTTGGGAGGGGCCCCTCTGGGGCCCACCTAGGGTTAGGATAACCCCCAGGACACCGGCAGGCAGGACCACCGGCGGTGTGTGGCGAGCAGGGGGCGGGCCGAGGGGAGGGCGCTGCAGAGCGGGAGTGGGAGCGTGGGCCCAAGTGTTTTGGCGCAGGGGGCCTTTGAAGCTTGCCGGGGGCTCGGAGGGCCCTACCTCTTCTCCCGCCCTGAATGACCGGCGGCGCCTGAAGCGACCCGGGTGGCGGGGGGCTGCAGGGTGAGTCCAGCGCTGGGGTTTGGAGGTTCCCAATTCCCGGCGTTGGGGCGCCAAGCTCCTAGGGATGGGCCCCTTGGGGACCCACCTAGGGTTTGCGTTAGCCCCCAGGAGGCCTTCTGGCCCAATCCCCTGGCTGTGTGGCGCGCGGTGGGGCGGGCCGAGGGGTCGGAGCTGGGAGCGGGACCGTGGGCCCACAGGTTTTGGCGTGGGGGCCTTCGAAGATCCTCAGGGACTAGGAGGGCCCTGCCCCTTCTCCCGCCTGAATGACCGGCGGCGACCCTAGCGGCCCCGGTGGCGGGGGCTGCAGGGTGTGTCCGGCCCTGGGGCTAGGACGTCCAGGATCCCCGGCGTGGCTGCGCAAGTCCCCTTGGGAGGGGCCCCTCGGGGACCGACGTAGGGTTACGGTTAGCCCCCAGGAGGCCGGCAGGTGCGATCCGCCTGCTGTGTTTCGAGCGGAGAGGCAGGTTGAGGTGAGGGCGCTGACTAGTGGGAACGTGGGCCCAAGCGCTTTGGGGCGGGGGGGCCATCAAAGGTCGGCAGGGGCTCTGAGGGCCCTGCCCCTTCTCCCGCCTGAATGACCGGCGGTGCCCCTAGCGGCCCAGGTGGCGGGGGGCTGCGGGTAAAGTCTGGCGCTCGGTCTCGGGTCCCCAATCCCTGGCGTTGGGGCGCCAGGCCCCTTGGGTGGGGCCCCTCAGGAGCCCACCTAGAGTTAGGGTTAGCCCCCAGGAGTCCCGCAAGCCCGATCTGCTGGATGTGCGGCGAGCAGAGGGGCAGGCCGAGCTGAGGGCGCTGAGGACTGGGAGCGTGGGCCCAAGCGTTTTGGCGCGGGGGGCCTTCAAATGTCGTCAGGGGCTCGGAGTGCCCTGCACGTTCTCCCGAACTGAATGACCGGCGGCGCCAATAATGACCTGCGTGGCGCTTGGGCGAATGGTGAGTCCAGCGCTGGGGCGAAGGGTGAGTCCAGCGCTGGGGCTCGGGCGACCCAATCCCCGGCGTTGCGGTGCCAGGCCCCTTGGGAGGGGCCCCTCGGGGGCCGAACAAGGGTTAGGATTAGCCCCCAGGAGGCCGGCAGGCAGGATCCACAGGCGGTGTGGCGAGCGGGGGTGGGGGGGGTGGGGGGACGAGGCGGGGGTGCGGCCGGAGGGGAGGGCGCTGGAGAGCGGAGCGTGGGCCCAAGTGTTTTGGCGCAGGGGGCCTTCGAAGCTCCCCGGGGGCTCAGAGGGCCCTACCCAACTCCCCCCCTGAATGACCGGCGGCGCCCCTAGCGGCCCGGGTGGCGGGGGGCTGCAGGGTGAGTCCAGCGCTGGGGTTTGGAGGTTCCCAATCCCCGGCGTTGGGTCGCCAAGCCCCTTGGGATGGGCCCCTCGGGGACCCACCTAGGGTTTGGGTTAGCCCCCTGGAGGCCTTCAGGCCCAATCCCCTGGCTGTGTGGCTCGCGGTGGGGCGGACCGAGGGGAGGGAGCTGGCGAGCGGGACCGTGGGCCCACAGGTTTTGGCGCAGGGACCTTCTAAGGAGGTCGGGGGCTCGGAGGGCCCTGCCCCTTCTCCCGCCTGAATGACCGGCGGCGCCCCGAGGAGCCCGGATGCCAGGGGGCTGCAGGGTGAGTCCGGGCTGGGGCTAGGACGTCCAGGATCCCCGGCATGGCCGCGCAAGGCCCCTTGGGAGGGGCCCCTCGGGGACCGCCCTAGGGTTAAGGTTACCCCCAGGTGGCCGGCACGTCCGATCCGCCTGCTCTCTTTCCAGCGGAGGGGCCGGTTGAGGTGAGGGCGCTGACTAGTGGGAAAGTGGGCCCAAGCGCTTTGGGGCGGGGGGCCATCGAAGGTCGGCGGGGACTCAGCGGGCCCTGCCCATTCTCCAGCCCTGAATGAGCGGCAGCGCCCCTAGTGGCCCAGGTGGTGGATGGGCAGCAGTGTTAGTCTTGCCCTGGGGCTCGGGGGACCCCAATGCCCAGAGTTGCGGTGCCAGGACCCTTGGGAGGGGCCCCTCTGGGGCCCACCTAGGGTTAGGATAACCCCCAGGACACCGGCAGGCAGGACCACCGGCGGTGTGGCGAGCAGGGGGCGGGCCGAGGGGAGGGCGCTGCAGAGCGGGAGTGGGAGCGTGGGCCCAAGTGTTTTGGCGCAGGGGGCCTTTGAAGCTTGCCGGGGGCTCGGAGGGCCCTACCTCTTCTCCCGCCCTGAATGACCGGCGGCGCCTGAAGCGACCCGGGTGGCGGGGGGCTGCAGGGTGAGTCCAGCGCTGGGGTTTGGAGGTTCCCAATTCCCGGCGTTGGGGCGCCAAGCTCCTAGGGATGGGCCCCTTGGGGACCCACCTAGGGTTTGCGTTAGCCCCCAGGAGGCCTTCTGGCCCAATCCCCTGGCTGTGTGGCGCGCGGTGGGGCGGGCCGAGGGGTCGGAGCTGGGAGCGGGACCGTGGGCCCACAGGTTTTGGCGTGGGGGCCTTCGAAGATCCTCAGGGACTAGGAGGGCCCTGCCCCTTCTCCCGCCTGAATGACCGGCGGCGACCCTAGCGGCCCCGGTGGCGGGGGCTGCAGGGTGTGTCCGGCCCTGGGGCTAGGACGTCCAGGATCCCCGGCGTGGCTGCGCAAGTCCCCTTGGGAGGGGCCCCTCGGGGACCGACGTAGGGTTACGGTTAGCCCCCAGGAGGCCGGCAGGTGCGATCCGCCTGCTGTGTTTCGAGCGGAGAGGCAGGTTGAGGTGAGGGCGCTGACTAGTGGGAACGTGGGCCCAAGCGCTTTGGGGCGGGGGGGCCATCAAAGGTCGGCAGGGGCTCTGAGGGCCCTGCCCCTTCTCCCGCCTGAATGACCGGCGGTGCCCCTAGCGGCCCAGGTGGCGGGGGGCTGCGGGTAAAGTCTGGCGCTCGGTCTCGGGTCCCCAATCCCTGGCGTTGGGGCGCCAGGCCCCTTGGGTGGGGCCCCTCAGGAGCCCACCTAGAGTTAGGGTTAGCCCCCAGGAGTCCCGCAAGCCCGATCTGCTGGATGTGCGGCGAGCGGAGGGGCAGGCCGAGCTGAGGGCGCTGAGGACTGGGAGCGTGGGCCCAAGCGTTTTGGCGCGGGGGGCCTTCAAATGTCGTCAGGGGCTCGGAGTGCCCTGCACGTTCTCCCGAACTGAATGACCGGCGGCGCCAATAATGACCTGCGTGGCGCTTGGGCGAATGGTGAGTCCAGCGCTGGGGCGAAGGGTGAGTCCAGCGCTGGGGCTCGGGCGACCCAATCCCCGGCGTTGCGGTGCCAGGCCCCTTGGGAGGGGCCCCTCGGGGGCCGAACAAGGGTTAGGATTAGCCCCCAGGAGGCCGGCAGGCAGGATCCACAGGCGGTGTGGCGAGCGGGGGTGGGGGGGGGTGGGGGGACGAGGCGGGGGTGCGGCCGGAGGGGAGGGCGCTGGAGAGCGGAGCGTGGGCCCAAGTGTTTTGGCGCAGGGGGCCTTCGAAGCTCCCCGGGGGCTCAGAGGGCCCTACCCAACTCCCCCCCTGAATGACCGGCGGCGCCCCTAGCGGCCCGGGTGGCGGGGGGCTGCAGGGTGAGTCCAGCGCTGGGGTTTGGAGGTTCCCAATCCCCGGCGTTGGGTCGCCAAGCCCCTTGGGATGGGCCCCTCGGGGACCCACCTAGGGTTTGGGTTAGCCCCCTGGAGGCCTTCAGGCCCAATCCCCTGGCTGTGTGGCTCGCGGTGGGGCGGACCGAGGGGAGGGAGCTGGCGAGCGGGACCGTGGGCCCACAGGTTTTGGCGCAGGGACCTTCTAAGGAGGTCGGGGGCTCGGAGGGCCCTGCCCCTTCTCCCGCCTGAATGACCGGCGGCGCCCCGAGGAGCCCGGATGCCAGGGGGCTGCAGGGTGAGTCCGGGCTGGGGCTAGGACGTCCAGGATCCCCGGCATGGCCGCGCAAGGCCCCTTGGGAGGGGCCCCTCGGGGACCGCCCTAGGGTTAAGGTTACCCCCAGGTGGCCGGCACGTCCGATCCGCCTGCTCTCTTTCCAGCGGAGGGGCCGGTTGAGGTGAGGGCGCTGACTAGTGGGAAAGTGGGCCCAAGCGCTTTGGGGCGGGGGGCCATCGAAGGTCGGCGGGGACTCAGCGGGCCCTGCCCATTCTCCAGCCCTGAATGAGTGGCAGCGCCCCTAGTGGCCCAGGTGGTGGATGGGCAGCAGTGTTAGTCTTGCCCTGGGGCTCGGGGGACCCCAATGCCCAGAGTTGCGGTGCCAGGACCCTTGGGAGGGGCCCCTCTGGGGCCCACCTAGGGTTAGGATAACCCCCAGGACACCGGCAGGCAGGACCACCGGCGGTGTGGCGAGCAGGGGGCGGGCCGAGGGGAGGGCGCTGCAGAGCGGGAGTGGGAGCGTGGGCCCAAGTGTTTTGGCGCAGGGGGCCTTTGAAGCTTGCCGGGGGCTCGGAGGGCCCTACCTCTTCTCCCGCCCTGAATGACCGGCGGCGCCTGAAGCGACCCGGGTGGCGGGGGGCTGCAGGGTGAGTCCAGCGCTGGGGTTTGGAGGTTCCCAATTCCCGGCGTTGGGGCGCCAAGCTCCTAGGGATGGGCCCCTTGGGGACCCACCTAGGGTTTGCGTTAGCCCCCAGGAGGCCTTCTGGCCCAATCCCCTGGCTGTGTGGCGCGCGGTGGGGCGGGCCGAGGGGTCGGAGCTGGGAGCGGGACCGTGGGCCCACAGGTTTTGGCGTGGGGGCCTTCGAAGATCCTCAGGGACTAGGAGGGCCCTGCCCCTTCTCCCGCCTGAATGACCGGCGGCGACCCTAGCGGCCCCGGTGGCGGGGGCTGCAGGGTGTGTCCGGCCCTGGGGCTAGGACGTCCAGGATCCCCGGCGTGGCTGCGCAAGTCCCCTTGGGAGGGGCCCCTCGGGGACCGACGTAGGGTTACGGTTAGCCCCCAGGAGGCCGGCAGGTGCGATCCGCCTGCTGTGTTTCGAGCGGAGAGGCAGGTTGAGGTGAGGGCGCTGACTAGTGGGAACGTGGGCCCAAGCGCTTTGGGGCGGGGGGGCCATCAAAGGTCGGCAGGGGCTCTGAGGGCCCTGCCCCTTCTCCCGCCTGAATGACCGGCGGTGCCCCTAGCGGCCCAGGTGGCGGGGGGCTGCGGGTAAAGTCTGGCGCTCGGTCTCGGGTCCCCAATCCCTGGCGTTGGGGCGCCAGGCCCCTTGGGTGGGGCCCCTCAGGAGCCCACCTAGAGTTAGGGTTAGCCCCCAGGAGTCCCGCAAGCCCGATCTGCTGGATGTGCGGCGAGCGGAGGGGCAGGCCGAGCTGAGGGCGCTGAGGACTGGGAGCGTGGGCCCAAGCGTTTTGGCGCGGGGGGCCTTCAAATGTCGTCAGGGGCTCGGAGTGCCCTGCACGTTCTCCCGAACTGAATGACCGGCGGCGCCAATAATGACCTGCGTGGCGCTTGGGCGAATGGTGAGTCCAGCGCTGGGGCGAAGGGTGAGTCCAGCGCTGGGGCTCGGGCGACCCAATCCCCGGCGTTGCGGTGCCAGGCCCCTTGGGAGGGGCCCCTCGGGGGCCGAACAAGGGTTAGGATTAGCCCCCAGGAGGCCGGCAGGCAGGATCCACAGGCGGTGTGGCGAGCGGGGGTGGGGGGGGTGGGGGGACGAGGCGGGGGTGCGGCCGGAGGGGAGGGCGCTGGAGAGCGGAGCGTGGGCCCAAGTGTTTTGGCGCAGGGGGCCTTCGAAGCTCCCCGGGGGCTCAGAGGGCCCTACCCAACTCCCCCCCTGAATGACCGGCGGCGCCCCTAGCGGCCCGGGTGGCGGGGGGCTGCAGGGTGAGTCCAGCGCTGGGGTTTGGAGGTTCCCAATCCCCGGCGTTGGGTCGCCAAGCCCCTTGGGATGGGCCCCTCGGGGACCCACCTAGGGTTTGGGTTAGCCCCCTGGAGGCCTTCAGGCCCAATCCCCTGGCTGTGTGGCTCGCGGTGGGGCGGACCGAGGGGAGGGAGCTGGCGAGCGGGACCGTGGGCCCACAGGTTTTGGCGCAGGGACCTTCTAAGGAGGTCGGGGGCTCGGAGGGCCCTGCCCCTTCTCCCGCCTGAATGACCGGCGGCGCCCCGAGGAGCCCGGATGCCAGGGGGCTGCAGGGTGAGTCCGGGCTGGGGCTAGGACGTCCAGGATCCCCGGCATGGCCGCGCAAGGCCCCTTGGGAGGGGCCCCTCGGGGACCGCCCTAGGGTTAAGGTTACCCCCAGGTGGCCGGCACGTCCGATCCGCCTGCTCTCTTTCCAGCGGAGGGGCCGGTTGAGGTGAGGGCGCTGACTAGTGGGAAAGTGGGCCCAAGCGCTTTGGGGCGGGGGGCCATCGAAGGTCGGCGGGGACGCAGCGGGCCCTGCCCATTCTCCAGCCCTGAATGAGCGGCAGCGCCCCTAGTGGCCCAGGTGGTGGATGGGCAGCAGTGTTAGTCTTGCCCTGGGGCTCGGGGGACCCCAATGCCCAGAGTTGCGGTGCCAGGACCCTTGGAGGGGCCCCTCTGGGGCCCACCTAGGGTTAGGATAACCCCCAGGACACCGGCAGGCAGGACCACCGGCGGTGTGGCGAGCAGGGGGCGGGCCGAGGGGAGGGCGCTGCAGAGCGGGAGTGGGAGCGTGGGCCCAAGTGTTTTGGCGCAGGGGGCCTTTGAAGCTTGCCGGGGGCTCGGAGGGCCCTACCTCTTCTCCCGCCCTGAATGACCGGCGGCGCCTGAAGCGACCCGGGTGGCGGGGGGCTGCAGGGTGAGTCCAGCGCTGGGGTTTGGAGGTTCCCAATTCCCGGCGTTGGGGCGCCAAGCTCCTAGGGATGGGCCCCTTGGGGACCCACCTAGGGTTTGCGTTAGCCCCCAGGAGGCCTTCTGGCCCAATCCCCTGGCTGTGTGGCGCGCGGTGGGGCGGGCCGAGGGGGTCGGAGCTGGGAGCGGGACCGTGGGCCCACAGGTTTTGGCGTGGGGGCCTTCGAAGATCCTCAGGGACTAGGAGGGCCCTGCCCCTTCTCCCGCCTGAATGACCGGCGGCGACCCTAGCGGCCCCGGTGGCGGGGGCTGCAGGGTGTGTCCGGCCCTGGGGCTAGGACGTCCAGGATCCCCGGCGTGGCTGCGCAAGTCCCCTTGGGAGGGGCCCCTCGGGGACCGACGTAGGGTTACGGTTAGCCCCCAGGAGGCCGGCAGGTGCGATCCGCCTGCTGTGTTTCGAGCGGAGAGGCAGGTTGAGGTGAGGGCGCTGACTAGTGGGAACGTGGGCCCAAGCGCTTTGGGGCGGGGGGCCATCAAAGGTCGGCAGGGGCTCTGAGGGCCCTGCCCCTTCTCCCGCCTGAATGACCGGCGGTGCCCCTAGCGGCCCAGGTGGCGGGGGGCTGCGGGTAAAGTCTGGCGCTCGGTCTCGGGTCCCCAATCCCTGGCGTTGGGGCGCCAGGCCCCTTGGGTGGGGCCCCTCAGGAGCCCACCTAGAGTTAGGGTTAGCCCCCAGGAGTCCCGCAAGCCCGATCTGCTGGATGTGCGGCGAGCGGAGGGGCAGGCCGAGCTGAGGGCGCTGAGGACTGGGAGCGTGGGCCCAAGCGTTTTGGCGCGGGGGGCCTTCAAATGTCGTCAGGGGCTCGGAGTGCCCTGCACGTTCTCCCGAACTGAATGACCGGCGGCGCCAATAATGACCTGCGTGGCGCTTGGGCGAATGGTGAGTCCAGCGCTGGGGCGAAGGGTGAGTCCAGCGCTGGGGCTCGGGCGACCCAATCCCCGGCGTTGCGGTGCCAGGCCCCTTGGGAGGGGCCCCTCGGGGGCCGAACAAGGGTTAGGATTAGCCCCCAGGAGGCCGGCAGGCAGGATCCACAGGCGGTGTGGCGAGCGGGGGTGGGGGGGGTGGGGGGACGAGGCGGGGGTGCGGCCGGAGGGGAGGGCGCTGGAGAGCGGAGCGTGGGCCCAAGTGTTTTGGCGCAGGGGGCCTTCGAAGCTCCCCGGGGGCTCAGAGGGCCCTACCCAACTCCCCCCCTGAATGACCGGCGGCGCCCCTAGCGGCCCGGGTGGCGGGGGGCTGCAGGGTGAGTCCAGCGCTGGGGTTTGGAGGTTCCCAATCCCCGGCGTTGGGTCGCCAAGCCCCTTGGGATGGGCCCCTCGGGGACCCACCTAGGGTTTGGGTTAGCCCCCTGGAGGCCTTCAGGCCCAATCCCCTGGCTGTGTGGCTCGCGGTGGGGCGGACCGAGGGGAGGGAGCTGGCGAGCGGGACCCGTGGGCCCACAGGTTTTGGCGCAGGGACCTTCTAAGGAGGTCGGGGGCTCGGAGGGCCCTGCCCCTTCTCCCGCCTGAATGACCGGCGGCGCCCCGAGGAGCCCGGATGCCAGGGGGCTGCAGGGTGAGTCCGGGCTGGGGCTAGGACCGTCCAGGATCCCCGGCATGGCCGCGCAAGGCCCCTTGGGAGGGGCCCCTCGGGGACCGCCCTAGGGTTAAGGTTACCCCCAGGTGGCCGGCACGTCCGATCCGCCTGCTCTCTTTCCAGCGGAGGGGCCGGTTGAGGTGAGGGCGCTGACTAGTGGGAAAGTGGGCCCAAGCGCTTTGGGGCGGGGGGCCATCGAAGGTCGGCGGGGACTCAGCGGGCCCTGCCCATTCTCCAGCCCTGAATGAGCGGCAGCGCCCCTAGTGGCCCAGGTGGTGGATGGGCAGCAGTGTTAGTCTTGCCCTGGGGCTCGGGGGACCCCAATGCCCAGAGTTGCGGTGCCAGGACCCTTGGGAGGGGCCCCTCTGGGGCCCACCTAGGGTTAGGATAACCCCCAGGACACCGGCAGGCAGGACCACCGGCGGTGTGGCGAGCAGGGGGCGGGCCGAGGGGAGGGCGCTGCAGAGCGGGAGTGGGAGCGTGGGCCCAAGTGTTTTGGCGCAGGGGGCCTTTGAAGCTTGCCGGGGGCTCGGAGGGCCCTACCTCTTCTCCCGCCCTGAATGACCGGCGGCGCCTGAAGCGACCCGGGTGGCGGGGGGCTGCAGGGTGAGTCCAGCGCTGGGGTTTGGAGGTTCCCAATTCCCGGCGTTGGGGCGCCAAGCTCCTAGGGATGGGCCCCTTGGGGACCCACCTAGGGTTTGCGTTAGCCCCCAGGAGGCCTTCTGGCCCAATCCCCTGGCTGTGTGGCGCGCGGTGGGGCGGGCCGAGGGGTCGGAGCTGGGAGCGGGACCGTGGGCCCACAGGTTTTGGCGTGGGGGCCTTCGAAGATCCTCAGGGACTAGGAGGGCCCTGCCCCTTCTCCCGCCTGAATGACCGGCGGCGACCCTAGCGGCCCCGGTGGCGGGGGCTGCAGGGTGTGTCCGGCCCTGGGGCTAGGACGTCCAGGATCCCCGGCGTGGCTGCGCAAGTCCCCTTGGGAGGGGCCCCTCGGGGACCGACGTAGGGTTACGGTTAGCCCCCAGGAGGCCGGCAGGTGCGATCCGCCTGCTGTGTTTCGAGCGGAGAGGCAGGTTGAGGTGAGGGCGCTGACTAGTGGGAACGTGGGCCCAAGCGCTTTGGGGCGGGGGGGCCATCAAAGGTCGGCAGGGGCTCTGAGGGCCCTGCCCCTTCTCCCGCCTGAATGACCGGCGGTGCCCCTAGCGGCCCAGGTGGCGGGGGGCTGCGGGTAAAGTCTGGCGCTCGGTCTCGGGTCCCCAATCCCTGGCGTTGGGGCGCCAGGCCCCTTGGGTGGGGCCCCTCAGGAGCCCACCTAGAGTTAGGGTTAGCCCCCAGGAGTCCCGCAAGCCCGATCTGCTGGATGTGCGGCGAGCGGAGGGGCAGGCCGAGCTGAGGGCGCTGAGGACTGGGAGCGTGGGCCCAAGCGTTTTGGCGCGGGGGGCCTTCAAATGTCGTCAGGGGCTCGGAGTGCCCTGCACGTTCTCCCGAACTGAATGACCGGCGGCGCCAATAATGACCTGCGTGGCGCTTGGGCGAATGGTGAGTCCAGCGCTGGGGCGAAGGGTGAGTCCAGCGCTGGGGCTCGGGCGACCCAATCCCCGGCGTTGCGGTGCCAGGCCCCTTGGGAGGGGCCCCTCGGGGGCCGAACAAGGGTTAGGATTAGCCCCCAGGAGGCCGGCAGGCAGGATCCACAGGCGGTGTGGCGAGCGGGGGTGGGGGGGGTGGGGGGACGAGGCGGGGGTGCGGCCGGAGGGGAGGGCGCTGGAGAGCGGAGCGTGGGCCCAAGTGTTTTGGCGCAGGGGGCCTTCGAAGCTCCCCGGGGGCTCAGAGGGCCCTACCCAACTCCCCCCCTGAATGACCGGCGGCGCCCCTAGCGGCCCGGGTGGCGGGGGGCTGCAGGGTGAGTCCAGCGCTGGGGTTTGGAGGTTCCCAATCCCCGGCGTTGGGTCGCCAAGCCCCTTGGGATGGGCCCCTCGGGGACCCACCTAGGGTTTGGGTTAGCCCCCTGGAGGCCTTCAGGCCCAATCCCCTGGCTGTGTGGCTCGCGGTGGGGCGGACCGAGGGGAGGGAGCTGGCGAGCGGGACCGTGGGCCCACAGGTTTTGGCGCAGGGACCTTCTAAGGAGGTCGGGGGCTCGGAGGGCCCTGCCCCTTCTCCCGCCTGAATGACCGGCGGCGCCCCGAGGAGCCCGGATGCCAGGGGGCTGCAGGGTGAGTCCGGGCTGGGGCTAGGACGTCCAGGATCCCCGGCATGGCCGCGCAAGGCCCCTTGGGAGGGGCCCCTCGGGGACCGCCCTAGGGTTAAGGTTACCCCCAGGTGGCCGGCACGTCCGATCCGCCTGCTCTCTTTCCAGCGGAGGGGCCGGTTGAGGTGAGGGCGCTGACTAGTGGGAAAGTGGGCCCAAGCGCTTTGGGGCGGGGGGCCATCGAAGGTCGGCGGGGACTCAGCGGGCCCTGCCCATTCTCCAGCCCTGAATGAGCGGCAGCGCCCCTAGTGGCCCAGGTGGTGGATGGGCAGCAGTGTTAGTCTTGCCCTGGGGCTCGGGGGACCCCAATGCCCAGAGTTGCGGTGCCAGGACCCTTGGGAGGGGCCCCTCTGGGGCCCACCTAGGGTTAGGATAACCCCCAGGACACCGGCAGGCAGGACCACCGGCGGTGTGGCGAGCAGGGGGCGGGCCGAGGGGAGGGCGCTGCAGAGCGGGAGTGGGAGCGTGGGCCCAAGTGTTTTGGCGCAGGGGGCCTTTGAAGCTTGCCGGGGGCTCGGAGGGCCCTACCTCTTCTCCCGCCCTGAATGACCGGCGGCGCCTGAAGCGACCCGGGTGGCGGGGGGCTGCAGGGTGAGTCCAGCGCTGGGGTTTGGAGGTTCCCAATTCCCGGCGTTGGGGCGCCAAGCTCCTAGGGATGGGCCCCTTGGGGACCCACCTAGGGTTTGCGTTAGCCCCCAGGAGGCCTTCTGGCCCAATCCCCTGGCTGTGTGGCGCGCGGTGGGGCGGGCCGAGGGGTCGGAGCTGGGAGCGGGACCGTGGGCCCACAGGTTTTGGCGTGGGGGCCTTCGAAGATCCTCAGGGACTAGGAGGGCCCTGCCCCTTCTCCCGCCTGAATGACCGGCGGCGACCCTAGCGGCCCCGGTGGCGGGGGCTGCAGGGTGTGTCCGGCCCTGGGGCTAGGACGTCCAGGATCCCCGGCGTGGCTGCGCAAGTCCCCTTGGGAGGGGCCCCTCGGGGACCGACGTAGGGTTACGGTTAGCCCCCAGGAGGCCGGCAGGTGCGATCCGCCTGCTGTGTTTCGAGCGGAGAGGCAGGTTGAGGTGAGGGCGCTGACTAGTGGGAACGTGGGCCCAAGCGCTTTGGGGCGGGGGGGCCATCAAAGGTCGGCAGGGGCTCTGAGGGCCCTGCCCCTTCTCCCGCCTGAATGACCGGCGGTGCCCCTAGCGGCCCAGGTGGCGGGGGGCTGCGGGTAAAGTCTGGCGCTCGGTCTCGGGTCCCCAATCCCTGGCGTTGGGGCGCCAGGCCCCTTGGGTGGGGCCCCTCAGGAGCCCACCTAGAGTTAGGGTTAGCCCCCAGGAGTCCCGCAAGCCCGATCTGCTGGATGTGCGGCGAGCGGAGGGGCAGGCCGAGCTGAGGGCGCTGAGGACTGGGAGCGTGGGCCCAAGCGTTTTGGCGCGGGGGGCCTTCAAATGTCGTCAGGGGCTCGGAGTGCCCTGCACGTTCTCCCGAACTGAATGACCGGCGGCGCCAATAATGACCTGCGTGGCGCTTGGGCGAATGGTGAGTCCAGCGCTGGGGCGAAGGGTGAGTCCAGCGCTGGGGCTCGGGCGACCCAATCCCCGGCGTTGCGGTGCCAGGCCCCTTGGGAGGGGCCCCTCGGGGGCCGAACAAGGGTTAGGATTAGCCCCCAGGAGGCCGGCAGGCAGGATCCACAGGCGGTGTGTGGCGAGCGGGGGTGGGGGGGGTGGGGGGACGAGGCGGGGGTGCGGCCGGAGGGGAGGGCGCTGGAGAGCGGAGCGTGGGCCCAAGTGTTTTGGCGCAGGGGGCCTTCGAAGCTCCCCGGGGGCTCAGAGGGCCCTACCCAACTCCCCCCCTGAATGACCGGCGGCGCCCCTAGCGGCCCGGGTGGCGGGGGGCTGCAGGGTGAGTCCAGCGCTGGGGTTTGGAGGTTCCCAATCCCCGGCGTTGGGTCGCCAAGCCCCTTGGGATGGGCCCCTCGGGGACCCACCTAGGGTTTGGGTTAGCCCCCTGGAGGCCTTCAGGCCCAATCCCCTGGCTGTGTGGCTCGCGGTGGGGCGGACCGAGGGGAGGGAGCTGGCGAGCGGGACCGTGGGCCCACAGGTTTTGGCGCAGGGACCTTCTAAGGAGGTCGGGGGCTCGGAGGGCCCTGCCCCTTCTCCCGCCTGAATGACCGGCGGCGCCCCGAGGAGCCCGGATGCCAGGGGGCTGCAGGGTGAGTCCGGGCTGGGGCTAGGACGTCCAGGATCCCCGGCATGGCCGCGCAAGGCCCCTTGGGAGGGGCCCCTCGGGGACCGCCCTAGGGTTAAGGTTACCCCCAGGTGGCCGGCACGTCCGATCCGCCTGCTCTCTTTCCAGCGGAGGGGCCGGTTGAGGTGAGGGCGCTGACTAGTGGGAAAGTGGGCCCAAGCGCTTTGGGGCGGGGGGCCATCGAAGGTCGGCGGGGACTCAGCGGGCCCTGCCCATTCTCCAGCCCTGAATGAGCGGCAGCGCCCCTAGTGGCCCAGGTGGTGGATGGGCAGCAGTGTTAGTCTTGCCCTGGGGCTCGGGGGACCCCAATGCCCAGAGTTGCGGTGCCAGGACCCTTGGGAGGGGCCCCTCTGGGGCCCACCTAGGGTTAGGATAACCCCCAGGACACCGGCAGGCAGGACCACCGGCGGTGTGGCGAGCAGGGGGCGGGCCGAGGGGAGGGCGCTGCAGAGCGGGAGTGGGAGCGTGGGCCCAAGTGTTTTGGCGCAGGGGGCCTTTGAAGCTTGCCGGGGGCTCGGAGGGCCCTACCTCTTCTCCCGCCCTGAATGACCGGCGGCGCCTGAAGCGACCCGGGTGGCGGGGGGCTGCAGGGTGAGTCCAGCGCTGGGGTTTGGAGGTTCCCAATTCCCGGCGTTGGGGCGCCAAGCTCCTAGGGATGGGCCCCTTGGGGACCCACCTAGGGTTTGCGTTAGCCCCCAGGAGGCCTTCTGGCCCAATCCCCTGGCTGTGTGGCGCGCGGTGGGGCGGGCCGAGGGGTCGGAGCTGGGAGCGGGACCGTGGGCCCACAGGTTTTGGCGTGGGGGCCTTCGAAGATCCTCAGGGACTAGGAGGGCCCTGCCCCTTCTCCCGCCTGAATGACCGGCGGCGACCCTAGCGGCCCCGGTGGCGGGGGCTGCAGGGTGTGTCCGGCCCTGGGGCTAGGACGTCCAGGATCCCCGGCGTGGCTGCGCAAGTCCCCTTGGGAGGGGCCCCTCGGGGACCGACGTAGGGTTACGGTTAGCCCCCAGGAGGCCGGCAGGTGCGATCCGCCTGCTGTGTTTCGAGCGGAGAGGCAGGTTGAGGTGAGGGCGCTGACTAGTGGGAACGTGGGCCCAAGCGCTTTGGGGCGGGGGGGCCATCAAAGGTCGGCAGGGGCTCTGAGGGCCCTGCCCCTTCTCCCGCCTGAATGACCGGCGGTGCCCCTAGCGGCCCAGGTGGCGGGGGGCTGCGGGTAAAGTCTGGCGCTCGGTCTCGGGTCCCCAATCCCTGGCGTTGGGGCGCCAGGCCCCTTGGGTGGGGCCCCTCAGGAGCCCACCTAGAGTTAGGGTTAGCCCCCAGGAGTCCCGCAAGCCCGATCTGCTGGATGTGCGGCGAGCGGAGGGGCAGGCCGAGCTGAGGGCGCTGAGGACTGGGAGCGTGGGCCCAAGCGTTTTGGCGCGGGGGGCCTTCAAATGTCGTCAGGGGCTCGGAGTGCCCTGCACGTTCTCCCGAACTGAATGACCGGCGGCGCCAATAATGACCTGCGTGGCGCTTGGGCGAATGGTGAGTCCAGCGCTGGGGCGAAGGGTGAGTCCAGCGCTGGGGCTCGGGCGACCCAATCCCCGGCGTTGCGGTGCCAGGCCCCTTGGGAGGGGCCCCTCGGGGGCCGAACAAGGGTTAGGATTAGCCCCCAGGAGGCCGGCAGGCAGGATCCACAGGCGGTGTGGCGAGCGGGGGTGGGGGGGGTGGGGGGACGAGGCGGGGGTGCGGCCGGAGGGGAGGGCGCTGGAGAGCGGAGCGTGGGCCCAAGTGTTTTGGCGCAGGGGGCCTTCGAAGCTCCCCGGGGGCTCAGAGGGCCCTACCCAACTCCCCCCCTGAATGACCGGCGGCGCCCCTAGCGGCCCGGGTGGCGGGGGGCTGCAGGGTGAGTCCAGCGCTGGGGTTTGGAGGTTCCCAATCCCCGGCGTTGGGTCGCCAAGCCCCTTGGGATGGGCCCCTCGGGGACCCACCTAGGGTTTGGGTTAGCCCCCTGGAGGCCTTCAGGCCCAATCCCCTGGCTGTGTGGCTCGCGGTGGGGCGGACCGAGGGGAGGGAGCTGGCGAGCGGGACCGTGGGCCCACAGGTTTTGGCGCAGGGACCTTCTAAGGAGGTCGGGGGCTCGGAGGGCCCTGCCCCTTCTCCCGCCTGAATGACCGGCGGCGCCCCGAGGAGCCCGGATGCCAGGGGGCTGCAGGGTGAGTCCGGGCTGGGGCTAGGACGTCCAGGATCCCCGGCATGGCCGCGCAAGGCCCCTTGGGAGGGGCCCCTCGGGGACCGCCCTAGGGTTAAGGTTACCCCCAGGTGGCCGGCACGTCCGATCCGCCTGCTCTCTTTCCAGCGGAGGGGCCGGTTGAGGTGAGGGCGCTGACTAGTGGGAAAGTGGGCCCAAGCGCTTTGGGGCGGGGGGCCATCGAAGGTCGGCGGGGACTCAGCGGGCCCTGCCCATTCTCCAGCCCTGAATGAGCGGCAGCGCCCCTAGTGGCCCAGGTGGTGGATGGGCAGCAGTGTTAGTCTTGCCCTGGGGCTCGGGGGACCCCAATGCCCAGAGTTGCGGTGCCAGGACCCTTGGGAGGGGCCCCTCTGGGGCCCACCTAGGGTTAGGATAACCCCCAGGACACCGGCAGGCAGGACCACCGGCGGTGTGGCGAGCAGGGGGCGGGCCGAGGGGAGGGCGCTGCAGAGCGGGAGTGGGAGCGTGGGCCCAAGTGTTTTGGCGCAGGGGGCCTTTGAAGCTTGCCGGGGGCTCGGAGGGCCCTACCTCTTCTCCCGCCCTGAATGACCGGCGGCGCCTGAAGCGACCCGGGTGGCGGGGGGCTGCAGGGTGAGTCCAGCGCTGGGGTTTGGAGGTTCCCAATTCCCGGCGTTGGGGCGCCAAGCTCCTAGGGATGGGCCCCTTGGGGACCCACCTAGGGTTTGCGTTAGCCCCCAGGAGGCCTTCTGGCCCAATCCCCTGGCTGTGTGGCGCGCGGTGGGGCGGGCCGAGGGGTCGGAGCTGGGAGCGGGACCGTGGGCCCACAGGTTTTGGCGTGGGGGCCTTCGAAGATCCTCAGGGACTAGGAGGGCCCTGCCCCTTCTCCCGCCTGAATGACCGGCGGCGACCCTAGCGGCCCCGGTGGCGGGGGCTGCAGGGTGTGTCCGGCCCTGGGGCTAGGACGTCCAGGATCCCCGGCGTGGCTGCGCAAGTCCCCTTGGGAGGGGCCCCTCGGGGACCGACGTAGGGTTACGGTTAGCCCCCAGGAGGCCGGCAGGTGCGATCCGCCTGCTGTGTTTCGAGCGGAGAGGCAGGTTGAGGTGAGGGCGCTGACTAGTGGGAACGTGGGCCCAAGCGCTTTGGGGCGGGGGGGCCATCAAAGGTCGGCAGGGGCTCTGAGGGCCCTGCCCCTTCTCCCGCCTGAATGACCGGCGGTGCCCCTAGCGGCCCAGGTGGCGGGGGGCTGCGGGTAAAGTCTGGCGCTCGGTCTCGGGTCCCCAATCCCTGGCGTTGGGGCGCCAGGCCCCTTGGGTGGGGCCCCTCAGGAGCCCACCTAGAGTTAGGGTTAGCCCCCAGGAGTCCCGCAAGCCCGATCTGCTGGATGTGCGGCGAGCGGAGGGGCAGGCCGAGCTGAGGGCGCTGAGGACTGGGAGCGTGGGCCCAAGCGTTTTGGCGCGGGGGGCCTTCAAATGTCGTCAGGGGCTCGGAGTGCCCTGCACGTTCTCCCGAACTGAATGACCGGCGGCGCCAATAATGACCTGCGTGGCGCTTGGGCGAATGGTGAGTCCAGCGCTGGGGCGAAGGGTGAGTCCAGCGCTGGGGCTCGGGCGACCCAATCCCCGGCGTTGCGGTGCCAGGCCCCTTGGGAGGGGCCCCTCGGGGGCCGAACAAGGGTTAGGATTAGCCCCCAGGAGGCCGGCAGGCAGGATCCACAGGCGGTGTGGCGAGCGGGGGTGGGGGGGGTGGGGGGACGAGGCGGGGGTGCGGCCGGAGGGGAGGGCGCTGGAGAGCGGAGCGTGGGCCCAAGTGTTTTGGCGCAGGGGGCCTTCGAAGCTCCCCGGGGGCTCAGAGGGCCCTACCCAACTCCCCCCCTGAATGACCGGCGGCGCCCCTAGCGGCCCGGGTGGCGGGGGGCTGCAGGGTGAGTCCAGCGCTGGGGTTTGGAGGTTCCCAATCCCCGGCGTTGGGTCGCCAAGCCCCTTGGGATGGGCCCCTCGGGGACCCACCTAGGGTTTGGGTTAGCCCCCTGGAGGCCTTCAGGCCCAATCCCCTGGCTGTGTGGCTCGCGGTGGGGCGGACCGAGGGGAGGGAGCTGGCGAGCGGGACCGTGGGCCCACAGGTTTTGGCGCAGGGACCTTCTAAGGAGGTCGGGGGCTCGGAGGGCCCTGCCCCTTCTCCCGCCTGAATGACCGGCGGCGCCCCGAGGAGCCCGGATGCCAGGGGGCTGCAGGGTGAGTCCGGGCTGGGGCTAGGACGTCCAGGATCCCCGGCATGGCCGCGCAAGGCCCCTTGGGAGGGGCCCCTCGGGGACCGCCCTAGGGTTAAGGTTACCCCCAGGTGGCCGGCACGTCCGATCCGCCTGCTCTCTTTCCAGCGGAGGGGCCGGTTGAGGTGAGGGCGCTGACTAGTGGGAAAGTGGGCCCAAGCGCTTTGGGGCGGGGGGCCATCGAAGGTCGGCGGGGACTCAGCGGGCCCTGCCCATTCTCCAGCCCTGAATGAGCGGCAGCGCCCCTAGTGGCCCAGGTGGTGGATGGGCAGCAGTGTTAGTCTTGCCCTGGGGCTCGGGGGACCCCAATGCCCAGAGTTGCGGTGCCAGGACCCTTGGGAGGGGCCCCTCTGGGGCCCACCTAGGGTTAGGATAACCCCCAGGACACCGGCAGGCAGGACCACCGGCGGTGTGGCGAGCAGGGGGCGGGCCGAGGGGAGGGCGCTGCAGAGCGGGAGTGGGAGCGTGGGCCCAAGTGTTTTGGCGCAGGGGGCCTTTGAAGCTTGCCGGGGGCTCGGAGGGCCCTACCTCTTCTCCCGCCCTGAATGACCGGCGGCGCCTGAAGCGACCCGGGTGGCGGGGGGCTGCAGGGTGAGTCCAGCGCTGGGGTTTGGAGGTTCCCAATTCCCGGCGTTGGGGCGCCAAGCTCCTAGGGATGGGCCCCTTGGGGACCCACCTAGGGTTTGCGTTAGCCCCCAGGAGGCCTTCTGGCCCAATCCCCTGGCTGTGTGGCGCGCGGTGGGGCGGGCCGAGGGGTCGGAGCTGGGAGCGGGACCGTGGGCCCACAGGTTTTGGCGTGGGGGCCTTCGAAGATCCTCAGGGACTAGGAGGGCCCTGCCCCTTCTCCCGCCTGAATGACCGGCGGCGACCCTAGCGGCCCCGGTGGCGGGGGCTGCAGGGTGTGTCCGGCCCTGGGGCTAGGACGTCCAGGATCCCCGGCGTGGCTGCGCAAGTCCCCTTGGGAGGGGCCCCTCGGGGACCGACGTAGGGTTACGGTTAGCCCCCAGGAGGCCGGCAGGTGCGATCCGCCTGCTGTGTTTCGAGCGGAGAGGCAGGTTGAGGTGAGGGCGCTGACTAGTGGGAACGTGGGCCCAAGCGCTTTGGGGCGGGGGGGCCATCAAAGGTCGGCAGGGGCTCTGAGGGCCCTGCCCCTTCTCCCGCCTGAATGACCGGCGGTGCCCCTAGCGGCCCAGGTGGCGGGGGGCTGCGGGTAAAGTC
>NW_026622960.1:0-26871 GCF_023065955.2 Ursus arctos
ACAGGGCCCAGGCACAGTCTGAACCCTTCCCTCAACCCGGCGGTTTTGCTAGCAGGAGTTCAACCCCAACGAACACAGCCCGGAGACCCCTGGGGCAAAAACGGCTTCCGACGAACAATAGGTGCTTGCTGTGGAACACCTATCCCAAGTGGGGATAGCCAGCTCAGCAAAATGCCACACACCCAGGTGTAAGAAACAACATTGCCCAGGCATGGTCTAAGCCCCTCACCTCGTCCCTGTGCTTTGGGGAGCCGGAGGGACAGCCGAGGCACACGGCCCTGAGACCCCTTTGCAAAAAGCCGGCTTCCCACGGAAACAGTTTTCCTGAGGTGCACACCCTATCCCAAGTGGTTGTGGCAAGGTAAAGCAAATGCCCTCCACTTCTCTGGAAGAAACCACAGTGCCCAGCCATGTTCTAAGCCCTCCCATCCTCCCTGGGCTTCTGGCAGCAGGAGTGAAAAGAGAGGAGCAGAGCACTGGGTCCCGTTTGACAAAACCCGGCTTCCCACGGGAAAGTCTTTCTCCACGTGCAGACATGCTCCCAGGTGCCTGGGGCAAGGGGAAGGAAATGCCATACACTGACCTGGAAGAGACCACAGGGCCCAGGCACAGTCTGAACCCTTCCCTCAACCCGGCGGTTTTGCTAGCAGGAGTTCAACCCCAACGAACACAGCCCGGAGACCCCTGGGGCAAAAACGGCTTCCGACGATCAATAGGTGCTTGCTGTGGAACACCTATCCCAAGTGGGGATAGCCAGCTCAACAAAATGCCACACACCCAGGTGTAAGAAACAACATTGCCCAGGCATGGTCCAAGCCCCTCACCTCGTCCCTGTGCTTTGGGGAGCCGGAGGGACAGCCGAGGCACACGGCCCTGAGACCCGTTTGCAAAAAGCCGGCTTCCCACGGAAACAGTTTTCCTGAGGTGCAGACCCTATCCCAAGTGGTTGTGGCAAGGTAAAGCAAATGCCCTCCACTTCTCTGGAAGAAACCACAGTGCCCAGCCATGTTCTAAGCCCTCCCATCCTCCCTGGGCTTCTGGCAGCAGGAGTGAAAAGAGAGGAGCAGAGCACTGGGACCCGTTTGACAAAACCCGGCTTCCCACGGGAAAGTCTTTCTCCACGTGCAGACATGCACCCAGGTGCCTGTGGCAAGGGGAAGGAAATGCCATACACTGACCTGGAAGAGACCACAGGGCCGAGGCACAGTCTGAACACTTCCCTCAACCCGGCGGTTTTGCTAGCAGGAGTTCAACCCCAACGAACACAGCCCGGAGACCCCTGGGGCAAAAACGGCTTCCGACGAACAATAGGTGCTTGCTGTGGAACACCTATCCCAAGTGGTGGAAGCCAGCTCAACAAAATGCCACACACCCAGGTGTAAGAAACAACATTGCCCAGGCATGGTCTAAGCCCCTCACCTCGTCCCTGTGCTTTGGGGAGCCGGAGGGACAGCCGAGGCACACGGCCCTGAGACCCCTTTGCAAAAAGCCGGCTTCCCACGGAAACAGTTTTCCTGAGGTGCACACCCTATCCCAAGTGGTTGTGGCAAGGTAAAGCAAATGCCCTCCACTTCTCTGGAAGAAACCACAGTGCCCAGCCTTGTTTTAAGCCCTCCCATCCTCCCTGGGCTTCTGTCAGCAGGAGTGAAAAGAGAGGAGCAGAGCACTGGGACTCGTTTGACAAAACCCGGCTTCCCACGGGAAAGTCTTTCTCCACGCGCAGACATGCTCCCAGGTGCCTGTGGTAAGGGGAAGGAAATGCCATACACTGACCTGGAATAGACCACAGGGCCCAGGCACAGTCTGAACCCTTCCCTCAACCCGGCGGTTTTGCTAGCAGGAATCAACCCCAACGAACACAGCCCGGAGACCCCTGGGGCAAAAACCGCTTCCGACGATCAATAGGTCCTTGCCTTGGAACACCTATCCCAAGTGGGGAAGCCAGCTCAACAAAATGCCACACACCCAGGTGTAAGAAAAAACATTACCCAGGCATGGTCTAAGCCCCTCACCTCGTCCCTGTGCTTCGGGGAGCCGGAGGGACAGCCGAGGCATACGGCCCTGAGACCCCTTTGCAAAAAGCCGGCTTCCCACGGAGACAGTATTCCTGAGTTGCAGACCCTATCCCAAGTGGTTGTGGCAAGGTAAAGCAAATGCCCTCCACTTCTCTGGAAGAAACCACAGTGCCCAGCCATGTTCTAAGCCCTCCCATCCTCCCTGGGCTTCTGGCAGCAGGAGTGAAAAGAGAGGAGCAGAGCACTGGGACCCGTTTGACAAAACCCGGCTTCCCACGGGAAAGTCTTTCTCCACGTGCAGACATACTCCCAGGTGCATGTGGCAAGGGGAAGGGAATGCCATACACTGACCTGGAAGAGACCACAGGGCCGAGGCACAGTCTGAACACTTCCCTCAACCCGGCGGTTTTGCTAGCAGGAGTTCAACCCCAACGAACACAGCCCGGAGACCCCTGGGGCAAAAACGGCTTCCGACGATCAATAGGTGCTTGCTGTGGAACACCTATCCCAAGTGGTGGAAGCCAGCTGAACAAAATGCCACACACCCAGGTGTAAGAAACAACATTGCCCAGGCTTGGTCTAAGCCCCTCACCTCGTCCCTGTGGTTTGGGGAGCCGGAGGGACAGCCGAGGCCCATGGCCCTGAGACCCCTTTGTAAAAAGCCGGCTTCCCACGGAAACAGTTTTCCTGAGGTGCACACCCTATCCCAAGTGGTTGTGGCAAGGTAAAGCAAATGCCTTCCACTTCTCTGGAAGAAACCACAGTGCCCAGCCATGTTCTAAGCCCTCCCATCCTCCCTGGGCTTCTGGCAGCAGGAGTGAAAAGAGAGGAGCAGAGCACTGGGACCCGTTTGACAAAACCAGGCTTCCCACGGGAAAGTCTTTCTCCACGTGCAGACATGCTCCCAGGTGCCTGGGGCAAGGGGAAGGAAATGCCATACACTGACCTGGAAGAGACCACAGGGCCCAGGCACAGTCTGAACCCTTCCCTCAATCTGGCGGTTTTGCTAGCAGGAGTTCAACCCCAACGAACACAGCCCAGAGACCCCTGAGGCAAAAACCGCTTCCGACGAACAATAGGTGCTTGCTGTGGAACACCTATCCCAAGTGGGGATAGCCAGCTCAACAAAATGCCACACACCCAGGTGTAAGAAACAACATTGCCCAGGCATGGTCTAAGCCCCTCACCTCGTCCCTGTGCTTTGGGGAGCCGGAGGGACAGCCGAGGCACACGGCCCTGAGACCCCTTTGCAAAAAGCCGGCTTCCCACGGAGACAGTTTTCCTGAGGTGCAGACCCTATCCCAAGTGGTTGTGGCAAGGTAAAGCAAATGCCCTCCACTTCTCTGGAAGAAACCACAGTGCCCAGCCATGTTCTAAGCCCTCCCATCCGCCCTGGGCTTCTGGCAGCAGGAGTGAAAAGAGAGGAGCAGAGCACTGGGACCCGTTTGACAAAACCCGGCTTCCCACGGGAAAGTCTTTCTCCACGTGCAGACATGCTCCCAGGTGCCTGTGGCAAGGGGAAGGAAATGCCATACACTGACCTGGAAGAGACCACAGGGCCGAGGCACAGTCTGAACACTTCCCTCAACCCGGCGGTTTTGCTAACAGGAGTTCAACCCCAACGAACACAGCCCGGAGACCCCTGGGGCAAAAACGGCTTCCGACGATCAATAGGTGCTTGCTGTGGAACACCTATCCCAAGTGGTGGAAGCCAGCTGAACAAAATGCCACACACCCAGGTGTAAGAAACAACATTGCCCAGGCTTGGTCTAAGCCCCTCACCTTGTCCCTGTGCTTTGGGGAGCCGGAGGGACAGCCGAGGCCCACGGCCCTGAGACCCCTTTGCAAAAAGCCGGCTTCCCACGGAAACAGTTTTCCTGAGGTGCAGACCCTATCCCAAGTGGTTGTGGCAAGGTAAAGCAAATGCCCTCCACTTCTCTGGAAGAAACCACAGTGCCCAGCCATGTTCTAAGCCCTCCCATCCTCCCTGGGCTTCTGGCAGCAGGAGTGAAAAGAGAGGAGCAGAGCACTGGGTCCCGTTTGACAAAACCCGGCTTCCCACGGGAAAGTCTTTCTCCACGTGCAGACATGCTCCCAGGTGCCTGGGGCAAGGGGAAGGAAATGCCATACACTGACCTGGAAGAGACCACAGGGCCCAGGCACAGTCTGAACCCTTCCCTCAACCCGGCGGTTTTGCTAGCAGGAGTTCAACCCCAACGAACACAGCCCGGAGACCCCTGGGGCAAAAACGGCTTCCGACGAACAATAGGTGCTTGCTGTGGAACACCTATCCCAAGTGGTGGAAGCCAGCTCAACAAAATGCCACACACCCAGGTGTAAGAAACAACATTGCCCAGGCATGGTCCAAGCCCCTCACCTCGTCCCTGTGCTTTGGGGAGCCGGAGGGACAGCCGAGGCACACGGCCCTGAGACCCCTTTGCAAAAAGCCGGCTTCCCACGGAAACAGTTTTCCTGAGGTGCAGACCATATCCCAAGTGTTTGTGGCAAGGTAAAGCAAATGCCCTCCACTTCTCTGGAAGAAACCACAGTGCCCAGCCATGTTCTAAGCCCTCCCATTCTCCCTGGGCTTCTGGCAGCAGGAGTGAAAAGAGAGGAGCAGAGCACTGGGACCCGTTTGACAAAAACCGGCTCCCCACGGGAAAGTCTTCCTCCACGTGCAGACATGCTCCCAGGTGCCTGGGGCAAGGGGAAGGAAATGCCATACACTGACCTGGAAGAGACCACAGGGCCCAGGCACAGTCTGAACCCTTCCCTCAACCCGGCGGTTTTGCTAGCAGGAGTTCAACCCCAACGAACACAGCCCGGAGACCCCTGGGGCAAAAACGGCTTCCGACGATCAATAGGTGCTTGCTGTGGAACACCTATCCCAAGTGGGGGTAGCCAGCTCAACAAAATGCCACACACCCAGGTGTAAGAAACAACATTGCCCAGGCATGGTTTAAGCCCCTCACCTCGTCCCTGTGCTTTGGGGAGCCGGAGGGACAGCCGAGGCACACGGCCCTGAGACCCCTTTGCAAAAAGCCGGCTTCCCACGGAAACAGTTTTCCTGAGGTGCACACCCTATCCCAAGTGGTTGTGGCAAGGTAAAGCAAATGCCCTCCACTTCTCTGGAAGAAACCACAGTGCCCAGCCTTGTTTTAAGCCCTCCCATCCTCCCTGGGCTTCTGTCAGCAGGAGTGAAAAGAGAGGAGCAGAGCACTGGGACTCGTTTGACAAAACCCGGCTTCCCACGGGAAAGTCTTTCTCCACGCGCAGACATGCTCCCAGGTGCCTGTGGTAAGGGGAAGGAAATGCCATACACTGACCTGGAATAGACCACAGGGCCCAGGCACAGTCTGAACCCTTCCCTCAACCCGGCGGTTTTGCTAGCAGGAATCAACCCCAACGAACACAGCCCGGAGACCCCTGGGGCAAAAACCGCTTCCGACGATCAATAGGTCCTTGCCTTGGAACACCTATCCCAAGTGGGGAAGCCAGCTCAACAAAATGCCACACACCCAGGTGTAAGAAAAAACATTACCCAGGCATGGTCTAAGCCCCTCACCTCGTCCCTGTGCTTCGGGGAGCCGGAGGGACAGCCGAGGCATACGGCCCTGAGACCCCTTTGCAAAAAGCCGGCTTCCCACGGAGACAGTATTCCTGAGTTGCAGACCCTATCCCAAGTGGTTGTGGCAAGGTAAAGCAAATGCCCTCCACTTCTCTGGAAGAAACCACAGTGCCCAGCCATGTTCTAAGCCCTCCCATCCTCCCTGGGCTTCTGGCAGCAGGAGTGAAAAGAGAGGAGCAGAGCACTGGGACCCGTTTGACAAAACCCGGCTTCCCACGGGAAAGTCTTTCTCCACGTGCAGACATACTCCCAGGTGCATGTGGCAAGGGGAAGGGAATGCCATACACTGACCTGGAAGAGACCACAGGGCCCAGGCACAGTCTGAACCCTTCCCTCAACCCGGCGGTTTTGCTAGCAGGAGTTCAACCCCAACGAACACAGCCCGGAGACCCCTGGGGCAAAAACGGCTTCCGACGATCAATAGGTGCTTGCTGTGGAACACCTATCCCAAGTGGTGGAAGCCAGCTGAACAAAATGCCACACACCCAGGTGTAAGAAACAACATTGCCCAGGCTTGGTCTAAGCCCCTCACCTCGTCCCTGTGGTTTGGGGAGCCGGAGGGACAGCCGAGGCCCATGGCCCTGAGACCCCTTTGTAAGAAGCCGGCTTCCCACGGAAACAGTTTTCCTGAGGTGCACACCCTATCCCAAGTGGTTGTGGCAAGGTAAAGCAAATGCCTTCCACTTCTCTGGAAGAAACCACAGTGCCCAGCCATGTTCTAAGCCCTCCCATCCTCCCTGGGCTTCTGGCAGCAGGAGTGAAAAGAGAGGAGCAGAGCACTGGGACCCGTTTGACAAAACCAGGCTTCCCACGGGAAAGTCTTTCTCCACGTGCAGACATGCTCCCAGGTGCCTGGGGCAAGGGGAAGGAAATGCCATACACTGACCTGGAAGAGACCACAGGGCCCAGGCACAGTCTGAACCCTTCCCTCAATCTGGCGGTTTTGCTAGCAGGAGTTCAACCCCAACGAACACAGCCCAGAGACCCCTGAGGCAAAAACCGCTTCCGACGAACAATAGGTGCTTGCTGTGGAACACCTATCCCAAGTGGGGATAGCCAGCTCAACAAAATGCCACACACCCAGGTGTAAGAAACAACATTGCCCAGGCATGGTCTAAGCCCCTCACCTCGTCCCTGTGCTTTGGGGAGCCGGAGGGACAGCCGAGGCACACGGCCCTGAGACCCCTTTGCAAAAAGCCGGCTTCCCACGGAGACAGTTTTCCTGAGGTGCAGACCCTATCCCAAGTGGTTGTGGCAAGGTAAAGCAAATGCCCTCCACTTCTCTGGAAGAAACCACAGTGCCCAGCCATGTTCTAAGCCCTCCCATCCGCCCTGGGCTTCTGGCAGCAGGAGTGAAAAGAGAGGAGCAGAGCACTGGGACCCGTTTGACAAAACCCGGCTTCCCACGGGAAAGTCTTTCTCCACGTGCAGACATGCTCCCAGGTGCCTGTGGCAAGGGGAAGGAAATGCCATACACTGACCTGGAAGAGACCACAGGGCCGAGGCACAGTCTGAACACTTCCCTCAACCCGGCGGTTTTGCTAACAGGAGTTCAACCCCAACGAACACAGCCCGGAGACCCCTGGGGCAAAAACGGCTTCCGACGATCAATAGGTGCTTGCTGTGGAACACCTATCCCAAGTGGTGGAAGCCAGCTGAACAAAATGCCACACACCCAGGTGTAAGAAACAACATTGCCCAGGCTTGGTCTAAGCCCCTCACCTTGTCCCTGTGCTTTGGGGAGCCGGAGGGACAGCCGAGGCCCACGGCCCTGAGACCCCTTTGCAAAAAGCCGGCTTCCCACGGAAACAGTTTTCCTGAGGTGCAGACCCTATCCCAAGTGGTTGTGGCAAGGTAAAGCAAATGCCCTCCACTTCTCTGGAAGAAACCACAGTGCCCAGCCATGTTCTAAGCCCTCCCATCCTCCCTGGGCTTCTGGCAGCAGGAGTGAAAAGAGAGGAGCAGAGCACTGGGTCCCGTTTGACAAAACCCGGCTTCCCACGGGAAAGTCTTTCTCCACGTGCAGACATGCTCCCAGGTGCCTGGGGCAAGGGGAAGGAAATGCCATACACTGACCTGGAAGAGACCACAGGGCCCAGGCACAGTCTGAACCCTTCCCTCAACCCGGCGGTTTTGCTAGCAGGAGTTCAACCCCAACGAACACAGCCCGGAGACCCCTGGGGCAAAAACGGCTTCCGACGAACAATAGGTGCTTGCTGTGGAACACCTATCCCAAGTGGTGGAAGCCAGCTCAACAAAATGCCACACACCCAGGTGTAAGAAACAACATTGCCCAGGCATGGTCCAAGCCCCTCACCTCGTCCCTGTGCTTTGGGGAGCCGGAGGGACAGCCGAGGCACACGGCCCTGAGACCCCTTTGCAAAAAGCCGGCTTCCCACGGAAACAGTTTTCCTGAGGTGCAGACCATATCCCAAGTGTTTGTGGCAAGGTAAAGCAAATGCCCTCCACTTCTCTGGAAGAAACCACAGTGCCCAGCCATGTTCTAAGCCCTCCCATTCTCCCTGGGCTTCTGGCAGCAGGAGTGAAAAGAGAGGAGCAGAGCACTGGGACCCGTTTGACAAAACCCGGCTTCCCACGGGAAAGTCTTTCTCCACGTGCAGACATACTCCCAGGTGCATGTGGCAAGGGGAAGGGAATGCCATACACTGACCTGGAAGAGACCACAGGGCCCAGGCACAGTCTGAACCCTTCCCTCAACCCGGCGGTTTTGCTAGCAGGAGTTCAACCCCAACGAACACAGCCCGGAGACCCCTGGGGCAAAAACGGCTTCCGACGATCAATAGGTGCTTGCTGTGGAACACCTATCCCAAGTGGTGGAAGCCAGCTGAACAAAATGCCACACACCCAGGTGTAAGAAACAACATTGCCCAGGCTTGGTCTAAGCCCCTCACCTCGTCCCTGTGGTTTGGGGAGCCGGAGGGACAGCCGAGGCCCATGGCCCTGAGACCCCTTTGTAAAAAGCCGGCTTCCCACGGAAACAGTTTTCCTGAGGTGCACACCCTATCCCAAGTGGTTGTGGCAAGGTAAAGCAAATGCCTTCCACTTCTCTGGAAGAAACCACAGTGCCCAGCCATGTTCTAAGCCCTCCCATCCTCCCTGGGCTTCTGGCAGCAGGAGTGAAAAGAGAGGAGCAGAGCACTGGGACCCGTTTGACAAAACCAGGCTTCCCACGGGAAAGTCTTTCTCCACGTGCAGACATGCTCCCAGGTGCCTGGGGCAAGGGGAAGGAAATGCCATACACTGACCTGGAAGAGACCACAGGGCCCAGGCACAGTCTGAACCCTTCCCTCAATCTGGCGGTTTTGCTAGCAGGAGTTCAACCCCAACGAACACAGCCCAGAGACCCCTGAGGCAAAAACCGCTTCCGACGAACAATAGGTGCTTGCTGTGGAACACCTATCCCAAGTGGGGATAGCCAGCTCAACAAAATGCCACACACCCAGGTGTAAGAAACAACATTGCCCAGGCATGGTCTAAGCCCCTCACCTCGTCCCTGTGCTTTGGGGAGCCGGAGGGACAGCCGAGGCACACGGCCCTGAGACCCCTTTGCAAAAAGCCGGCTTCCCACGGAGACAGTTTTCCTGAGGTGCAGACCCTATCCCAAGTGGTTGTGGCAAGGTAAAGCAAATGCCCTCCACTTCTCTGGAAGAAACCACAGTGCCCAGCCATGTTCTAAGCCCTCCCATCCGCCCTGGGCTTCTGGCAGCAGGAGTGAAAAGAGAGGAGCAGAGCACTGGGACCCGTTTGACAAAACCCGGCTTCCCACGGGAAAGTCTTTCTCCACGTGCAGACATGCTCCCAGGTGCCTGTGGCAAGGGGAAGGAAATGCCATACACTGACCTGGAAGAGACCACAGGGCCGAGGCACAGTCTGAACACTTCCCTCAACCCGGCGGTTTTGCTAACAGGAGTTCAACCCCAACGAACACAGCCTGGAGACCCCTGGGGCAAAAACGGCTTCCGACGATCAATAGGTGCTTGCTGTGGAACACCTATCCCAAGTGGTGGAAGCCAGCTGAACAAAATGCCACACACCCAGGTGTAAGAAACAACATTGCCCAGGCTTGGTCTAAGCCCCTCACCTTGTCCCTGTGCTTTGGGGAGCCGGAGGGACAGCCGAGGCCCACGGCCCTGAGACCCCTTTGCAAAAAGCCGGCTTCCCACGGAAACAGTTTTCCTGAGGTGCAGACCCTATCCCAAGTGGTTGTGGCAAGGTAAAGCAAATGCCCTCCACTTCTCTGGAAGAAACCACAGTGCCCAGCCATGTTCTAAGCCCTCCCATCCTCCCTGGGCTTCTGGCAGCAGGAGTGAAAAGAGAGGAGCAGAGCACTGGGTCCCGTTTGACAAAACCCGGCTTCCCACGGGAAAGTCTTTCTCCACGTGCAGACATGCTCCCAGGTGCCTGGGGCAAGGGGAAGGAAATGCCATACACTGACCTGGAAGAGACCACAGGGCCCAGGCACAGTCTGAACCCTTCCCTCAACCCGGCGGTTTTGCTAGCAGGAGTTCAACCCCAACGAACACAGCCCGGAGACCCCTGGGGCAAAAACGGCTTCCGACGAACAATAGGTGCTTGCTGTGGAACACCTATCCCAAGTGGTGGAAGCCAGCTCAACAAAATGCCACACACCCAGGTGTAAGAAACAACATTGCCCAGGCATGGTCCAAGCCCCTCACCTCGTCCCTGTGCTTTGGGGAGCCGGAGGGACAGCCGAGGCACACGGCCCTGAGACCCCTTTGCAAAAAGCCGGCTTCCCACGGAAACAGTTTTCCTGAGGTGCAGACCATATCCCAAGTGTTTGTGGCAAGGTAAAGCAAATGCCCTCCACTTCTCTGGAAGAAACCACAGTGCCCAGCCATGTTCTAAGCCCTCCCATTCTCCCTGGGCTTCTGGCAGCAGGAGTGAAAAGAGAGGAGCAGAGCACTGGGACCCGTTTGACAAAAACCGGCTCCCCACGGGAAAGTCTTCCTCCACGTGCAGACATGCTCCCAGGTGCCTGGGGCAAGGGGAAGGAAATGCCATACACTGACCTGGAAGAGACCACAGGGCCCAGGCACAGTCTGAACCCTTCCCTCAACCCGGCGGTTTTGCTAGCAGGAGTTCAACCCCAACGAACACAGCCCGGAGACCCCTGGGGCAAAAACGGCTTCCGACGAACAATAGGTGCTTGCTGTGGAACACCTATCCCAAGTGGGGATAGCCAGCTCAGCAAAATGCCACACACCCAGGTGTAAGAAACAACATTGCCCAGGCATGGTCTAAGCCCCTCACCTCGTCCCTGTGCTTTGGGGAGCCGGAGGGACAGCCGAGGCACACGGCCCTGAGACCCCTTTGCAAAAAGCCGGCTTCCCACGGAGACAGTTTTCCTGAGGTGCAGACCCTATCCCAAGTGGTTGTGGCAAGGTAAAGCAAATGCCCTCCACTTCTCTGGAAGAAACCACAGTGCCCAGCCATGTTCTAGGCCCTCCCATCCTCCCTGGGCTTCTGGCAGCAGGAGTGAAAAGAGAGGAGCAGAGCACTGGGACCCGTTTGACAAAAACCGGCTTCCCACGGGAAAGTCTTTCTCCACGTGCAGACATGCTCCCAGGTGCCTGGGGCAAGGGGAAGGAAATGCCATACACTGACCTGGAAGAGACTACAGGGCCCAGGCACAGTCTGAACCCTTCCCTCAACCCGACGGTTTTGCTAGCAGGAGTTCAACCCCAACGACCACAGCCCGGAGACCCCTGGGGCAAAAACGGCTTCCGACGATCAATAGGTGCTTGCTGTGGAACACCTATCCCAAGTGGGGGTAGCCAGCTCAACAAAATGCCACACACCCAGGTGTAAGAAACAACATTGCCCAGGCTTGGTCTAAGCCCCTCACCTTGTCCCTGTGCTTTGGGGAGCCGGAGGGACAGCCGAGGCCCACGGCCCTGAGACCCCTTTGCAAAAAGCCGGCTTCCCACGGAAACAGTTTTCCTGAGGTGCAGACCCTATCCCAAGTGGTTGTGGCAAGGTAAAGCAAATGCCCTCCACTTCTCTGGAAGAAACCACAGTGCCCAGCCATGTTCTAAGCCCTCCCATCCTCCCTGGGCTTCTGGCAGCAGGAGTGAAAAGAGAGGAGCAGAGCACTGGGTCCCGTTTGACAAAACCCGGCTTCCCACGGGAAAGTCTTTCTCCACGTGCAGACATGCTCCCAGGTGCCTGTGGTAAGGGGAAGGAAATGCCATACACTGACCTGGAATAGACCACAGGGCCCAGGCACAGTCTGAACCCTTCCCTCAACCCGGCGGTTTTGCTAGCAGGAATCAACCCCAACGAACACAGCCCGGAGACCCCTGGGGCAAAAACGGCTTCCGACGATCAATAGGTCCTTGCCTTGGAACACCTATCCCAAGTGGGGAAGCCAGCTCAACAAAATGCCACACACCCAGGTGTAAGAAAAAACATTACCCAGGCATGGTCTAAGCCCCTCACCTCGTCCCTGTGCTTCGGGGAGCCGGAGGGACAGCCGAGGCATACGGCCCTGAGACCCCTTTGCAAAAAGCCGGCTTCCCACGGAGACAGTATTCCTGAGGTGCAGACCCTATCCCAAGTGGTTGTGGCAAGGTAAAGCAAATGCCCTCCACTTCTCTGGAAGAAACCACAGTGCCCAGCCATGTTCTAAGCCCTCCCATCCTCCCTGGGCTTCTGGCAGCAGGAGTGAAAAGAGAGGAGCAGAGCACTGGGACCCGTTTGACAAAACCCGGCTTCCCACGGGAAAGTCTTTCTCCACGTGCAGACATACTCCCAGGTGCATGTGGCAAGGGGAAGGGAATGCCATACACTGACCTGGAAGAGACCACAGGGCCCAGGCACAGTCTGAACCCTTCCCTCAACCCGGCGGTTTTGCTAGCAGGAGTTCAACCCCAACGAACACAGCCCGGAGACCCCTGGGGCAAAAACGGCTTCCGACGATCAATAGGTGCTTGCTGTGGAACACCTATCCCAAGTGGTGGAAGCCAGCTGAACAAAATGCCACACACCCAGGTGTAAGAAACAACATTGCCCAGGCTTGGTCTAAGCCCCTCACCTCGTCCCTGTGGTTTGGGGAGTCGGAGGGACAGCCGAGGCCCATGGCCCTGAGACCCCTTTGTAAAAAGCCGGCTTCCCACGGAAACAGTTTTCCTGAGGTGCAGACCCTATCCCAAGTGGTTGTGGCAAGGTAAAGCAAATGCCCTCCACTTCTCTGGAAGAAACCACAGTGCCCAGCCATGTTCTAAGCCCTCCCATCCGCCCTGGGCTTCTGGCAGAAGGAGTGAAAAGAGAGGAGCAGAGCACTGGGACCCGTTTGACAAAACCCGGCTTCCCACGGGAAAGTCTTTCTCCACGTGCAGACATGCTCCCAGGTGCATGTGGCAAGGGGAAGGAAATGCCATACACTGACCTGGAAGAGACCACAGGGCCCAGGCACAGTCTGAACCCTTCCCTCAACCCGGCGGTTTTGCTAGCAGGAGTTCAACCCCAACGAACACAGCCCGGAGACCCCTGGGGCAAAAACGGCTTCCGACGAACAATAGGTGCTTGCTGTGGAACACCTATCCCAAGTGGTGGAAGCCAGCTCAACAAAATGCCACACACCCAGGTGTAAGAAACAACATTGCCCAGGCATGGTCTAAGCCCCTCACCTCGTCCCTGTGCTTTGGGGAGCCGGAGGGACAGCCGAGGCACACGGCCCTGAGACCCCTTTGCAAAAAGCCGGCTTCCCACGGAAACAGTTTTCCTGAGGTGCAGACCATATCCCAAGTGTTTGTGGCAAGGTAAAGCAAATGCCCTCCACTTCTCTGGAAGAAACCGCAGTGCCCAGCCATGTTCTAAGCCCTCCCATCCTCCCTGGGCTTCTGGCAGCAGGAGTGAAAAGAGATGAGCAGAGCACTGGGACCTGTTTGACAAAAACCGGCTCCCCACGGGAAAGTCTTTTTCCACGTGCAGACATGCTCCCAGGTGCCTGGGGCAAGGGGAAGGAAATGCCATACACTGACCTGGAAGAGACCACAGGGCCCAGGCACAGTCTGAACCCTTCCCTCAACCCGGCGGTTTTGCTAGCAGGAGTTCAACCCCAACGAACACAGCCCGGAGACCCCTGGGGCAAAAACGGCTTCCGACGAACAATAGGTGCTTGCTGTGGAACACCTATCCCAAGTGGGGATAGCCAGCTCAGCAAAATGCCACACACCCAGGTGTAAGAAACAACATTGCCCAGGCATGGTCTAAGCCCCTCACCTCGTCCCTGTGCTTTGGGGAGCCGGAGGGACAGCCGAGGCCCACGGCCCTGAGACCCCTTTGCAAAAAGCCGGCTTCCCACGGAAACAGTTTTCCTGAGGTGCAGACCCTATCCCAAGTGGTTGTGGCAAGGTAAAGCAAATGCCCTCCACTTCTCTGGAAGAAACCACAGTGCCCAGCCATGTTCTAGGCCCTCCCATCCTCCCTGGGCTTCTGGCAGCAGGAGTGAAAAGAGAGGAGCAGAGCACTGGGACCCGTTTGACAAAACCCGGCTTCCCACGGGAAAGTCTTTCTCCACGTGCAGACATACTCCCAGGTGCATGTGGCAAGGGGAAGGAAAAGCCATACACTGACCTGGAAGAGACCACAGGGCCCAGGCACAGTCTGAACCCTTCCCTCAATCCGGCGGTTTTGCTAGCAGGAGTTCAACCCCAACGAACACAGCCCAGAGACCCCTGAGGCAAAAACGGCTTCCGACGAACAATAGGTGCTTGCTGTGGAACACCTATCCCAAGTGGGGATAGCCAGCTCAACAAAATGCCACACACCCAGGTGTAAGAAACAACATTGCCCAGGCATGGTCCAAGCCCCTCACCTCGTCCCTGTGCTTTGGGGAGCCGGAGGGACAGCCGAGGCACACGGCCCTGAGACCCCTTTGCAAAAAGCCGGCTTCCCACGGAAACAGTTTTCCTGAGGTGCAGACCCTATCCCAAGTGGTTGTGGCAAGGTAAAGCAAATGCCCTCCACTTCTCTGGAAGAAACCACAGTGCCCAGCCATGTTCTAAGCCCTCCCATCCTCCCTGGGCTTCTGGCAGCAGGAGTGAAAAGAGAGGAGCAGAGCACTGGGACCCGTTTGACAAAACCCGGCTTCCCACGGGAAAGTCTTTCTCCACGTGCAGACATGCACCCAGGTGCCTGTGGCAAGGGGAAGGAAATGCCATACACTGACCTGGAAGAGACCACAGGGCCGAGGCACAGTCTGAACACTTCCCTCAACCCGGCGGTTTTGCTAGCAGGAGTTCAACCCCAACGAACACAGCCCGGAGACCCCTGGGGCAAAAACGGCTTCCGACGATCAATAGGTGCTTGCTGTGGAACACCTATCCCAAGTGGTGGAAGCCAGCTGAACAAAATGCCACACACCCAGGTGCAAGAAACAACATTGCCCAGGCTTGGTCTAAGCCCCTCACCTTGTCCCTGTGCTTTGGGGAGCCGGAGGGACAGCCGAGGCACACGGCCCTGAGACCCCTTTGCAAAAAGCCGGCTTCCCACGGAAACAGTTTTCCTGAGGTGCAGACCCTATCCCAAGTGGTTGTGGCAAGGTAAAGCAAATGCCCTCCACTTCTCTGGAAGAAACCACAGTGCCCAGACATGTTCTAAGCCCTCCCATCCTCCCTGGGCTTCTGGCAGCAGGAGTGAAAAGAGAGGAGCAGAGCACTGGGTCCCGTTTGACAAAACCCGGCTTCCCACCGGAAAGTCTTTCTCCACGTGCAGACATGCTCCCAGGTGCCTGGGGCAAGGGGAAGGAAATGCCATACACTGACCTGGAAGAGACCACAGGGCCCAGGCACAGTCTGAACCCTTCCCTCAACCCGGCGGTTTTGCTAGCAGGAGTTCAACCCCAACGAACACAGCCCGGAGACCCCTGGGGCAAAAACGGCTTCCGACGAACAATAGGTGCTTGCTGTGGAACACCTATCCCAAGTGGGGATAGCCAGCTCAGCAAAAAGCCACACACCCAGGTGTAAGAAACAACATTGCCCAGGCATGGTCTAAGCCCCTCACCTCGTCCCTGTGCTTTGGGGAGCCGGAGGGACAGCCGAGGCACACGGCCCTGAGACCCCTTTGCAAAAAGCCGGCTTCCCACGGAGACAGTTTTCCTGAGGTGCAGACCCTATCCCAAGTGGTTGTGGCAAGGTAAAGCAAATGCCCTCCACTTCTCTGGAAGAAACCACAGTGCCCAGCCATGTTCTAGGCCCTCCCATCCTCCCTGGGCTTCTGGCAGCAGGAGTGAAAAGAGAGGAGCAGAGCACTGGGACCCGTTTGACAAAACCCGGCTTCCCACGGGAAAGTCTTTCTCCACGTGCAGACATACTCCCAGGTGCATGTGGCAAGGGGAAGGAAATGCCATACACTGACCTGGAAGAGACCACAGGGCCCAGGCACAGTCTGAACCCTTCCCTCAACCCGGCGGTTTTGCTAGCAGGAGTTCAACCCCAACGAACACAGCCCGGAGACCCCTGGGGCAAAAACGGCTTCCGACGAACAATAGGTGCTTGCTGTGGAACACCTATCCCAAGTGGTGGAAGCCAGCTCAACAAAATGCCACACACCCAGGTGTAAGAAACAACATTGCCCAGGCATGGTCTAAGCCCCTCACCTCGTCCCTGTGCTTTGGGGAGCCGGAGGGACAGCCGAGGCCCATGGCCCTGAGACCCCTTTGTAAAAAGCCGGCTTCCCACGGAAACAGTTTTCCTGAGGTGCAGACCATATCCCAAGTGGTTGTGGCAAGGTAAAGCAAATGCCCTCCACTTCTCTGGAAGAAACCGCAGTGCCCAGCCATGTTCTAAGCCCTCCCATCCTCCCTGGGCTTCTGGCAGCAGGAGTGAAAAGAGAGGAGCAGAGCACTGGGACCCGTTTGACAAAAACCGGCTCCCCACGGGAAAGTCTTTTTCCACGTGCAGACATGCTCCCAGGTGCCTGGGGCAAGGGGAAGGAAATGCCATACACTGACCTGGAAGAGACCACAGGGCCCAGGCACAGTCTGAACCCTTCCCTCAACCCGGCGGTTTTGCTAGCAGGAGTTCAACCCCAACGAACACAGCCCGGAGACCCCTGGGGCAAAAACGGCTTCCGACGAACAATAGGTGCTTGCTGTGGAACACCTATCCCAAGTGGGGATAGCCAGCTCAGCAAAATGCCACACACCCAGGTGTAAGAAACAACATTGCCCAGGCATGGTCTAAGCCCCTCACCTCGTCCCTGTGCTTTGGGGAGCCAGAGGGACAGCCGAGGCACACGGCCCTGAGACCCCTTTGCAAAAAGCCGGCTTCCCACGGAGACAGTTTTCCTGAGGTGCAGACCCTATCCCAAGTGGTTGTGGCAAGGTAAAGCAAATGCCCTCCACTTCTCTGGAAGAAACCACAGTGCCCAGCCATGTTCTAGGCCCTCCCATCCTCCCTGGGCTTCTGGCAGCAGGAGTGAAAAGAGAGGAGCAGAGCACTGGGACCCGTTTGACAAAACCCGGCTTCCCACGGGAAAGTCTTTCTCCACGTGCAGACATACTCCCAGGTGCATGTGGCAAGGGGAAGGAAATGCCATACACTGACCTGGAAGAGACCACAGGGCCCAGGCACAGTCTGAACCCTTCCCTCAATCCGGCGGTTTTGCTAGCAGGAGTTCAACCCCAACGAACACAGCCCAGAGACCCCTGAGGCAAAAACGGCTTCCGAGGAACAATAGGTGCTTGCTGTGGAACACCTATCCCAAGTGGGGATAGCCAGCTCAACAAAATGCCACACACCCAGGTGTAAGAAACAACATTGCCCAGGCATGGTCCAAGCCCCTCACCTCGTCCCTGTGCTTGGGGAGCCGGAGGGACAGCCGAGGCACACGGCCCTGAGACCCCTTTGCAAAAAGCCGGCTTCCCACGGAAACAGTTTTCCTGAGGTGCAGACCCTATCCCAAGTGGTTGTGGCAAGGTAAAGCAAATGCCCTCCACTTCTCTGGAAGAAACCACAGTGCCCAGCCATGTTCTAAGCCCTCCCATCCTCCCTGGGCTTCTGGCAGCAGGAGTGAAAAGAGAGGAGCAGAGCACTGGGACCCGTTTGACAAAACCCGGCTTCCCACGGGAAAGTCTTTCTCCACGTGCAGACATGCACCCAGGTGCCTGTGGCAAGGGGAAGGAAATGCCATACACTGACCTGGAAGAGACCACAGGGCCGAGGCACAGTCTGAACACTTCCCTCAACCCGGCGGTTTTGCTAGCAGGAGTTCAACCCCAACGAACACAGCCCGGAGACCCCTGGGGCAAAAACGGCTTCCGACGATCAATAGGTGCTTGCTGTGGAACACCTATCCCAAGTGGTAGAAGCCAGCTGAACAAAATGCCACACACCCAGGTGTAAGAAACAACATTGCCCAGGCTTGGTCTAAGCCCCTCAACTTGTCCCTGTGCTTTGGGGAGCCGGAGGGACAGCCGAGGCCCACGGCCCTGAGACCCCTTTGCAAAAAGCCGGCTTCCCACGGAAACAGTTTTCCTGAGGTGCAGACCCTATCCCAAGTGGTTGTGGCAAGGTAAAGCAAATGCCCTCCACTTCTCTGGAAGAAACCACAGTGCCCAGCCATGTTCTAAGCCCTCCCATCCTCCCTGGGCTTCTGGCAGCAGGAGTGAAAAGAGAGGAGCAGAGCACTGGGTCCCGTTTGACAAAACCCGGCTTCCCACCGGAAAGTCTTTCTCCACGTGTAGACATGCTCCCAGGTGCCTGGGGCAAGGGGAAGGAAATGCCATACACTGACCTGGAAGAGACCACAGGGCCCAGGCACAGTCTGAACCCTTCCCTCAACCCGGCGGTTTTGCTAGCAGGAGTTCAACCCCAACGAACACAGCCCGGAGACCCATGGGGCAAAAACGGCTTCCGACGAACAATAGGTGCTTGCTGTGGAACACCTATCCCAAGTGGTGGAAGCCAGCTCAACAAAATGCCACACACCCAGGTGTAAGAAACAACATTGCCCAGGCATGGTCTAAGCCCCTCACCTCGTCCCTGTGCTTTGGGGAGCCGGAGGGACAGCCGAGGCACACGGCCCTGAGACCCCTTTGCAAAAAGCCGGCTTCCCACGGAAACAGTTTTCCTGAGGTGCAGACCATATCCCAAGTGGTTGTGGCAAGGTAAAGCAAATGCCCTCCACTTCTCTGGAAGAAACCACAGTGCCCAGCCATGTTCTAAGCCCTCCCATTCTCCCTGGGCTTCTGGCAGCAGGAGTGAAGAGAGGAGCAGAGCACTGGGTCCCGTTTGACAAAACCCGGCTTCCCACGGGAAAGTCTTTCTCCACGTGCAGACATGCTCCCAGGTGCCTGGGGCAAGGGGAAGGAAATGCCATACACTGACCTGGAAGAGACCACAGGGCCCAGGCACAGTCTGAACCCTTCCCTCAACCCGGCGGTTTTGCTAGCAGGAGTTCAACCCCAACGAACACAGCCCGGAGACCCCTGGGGCAAAAACGGCTTCCGACGAACAATAGGTGCTTGCTGTGGAACACCTATCCCAAGTGGGGATAGCCAGCTCAGCAAAATGCCACACACCCAGGTGTAAGAAACAACATTGCCCAGGCATGGTCTAAGCCCCTCACCTCGTCCCTGTGCTTTGGGGAGCCGGAGGGACAGCCGAGGCACACGGCCCTGAGACCCCTTTGCAAAAAGCCGGCTTCCCACGGAAACAGTTTTCCTGAGGTGCAGACCCTATCCCAAGTGGTTGTGGCAAGGTAAAGCAAATGCCCTCCACTTCTCTGGAAGAAACCACAGTGCCCAGCCATGTTCTAGGCCCTCCCATCCTCCCTGGGCTTCTGGCAGCAGGAGTGAAAAGAGAGGAGCAGAGCACTGGGACCCGTTTGACAAAACCCGGCTTCCCACGGGAAAGTCTTTCTCCACGTGCAGACATACTCCCAGGTGCATGTGGCAAGGGGAAGGAAATGCCATACACTGACCTGGAAGAGACCACAGGGCCCAGGCACAGTCTGAACCCTTCCCTCAATCCGGCGGTTTTGCTAGCAGGAGTTCAACCCCAACGAACACAGCCCAGAGACCCCTGAGGCAAAAACGGCTTCCGAGGAACAATAGGTGCTTGCTGTGGAACACCTATCCCAAGTGGGGATAGCCAGCTCAACAAAATGCCACACACCCAGGTGTAAGAAACAACATTGCCCAGGCATGGTCCAAGCCCCTCACCTCGTCCCTGTGCTTTGGGGAGCCGGAGGGACAGCCGAGGCCCACGGCCCTGAGACCCCTTTGCAAAAAGCCGGCTTCCCACGGAAACAGTTTTCCTGAGGTGCAGACCCTATCCCAAGTGGTTGTGGCAAGGTAAAGCAAATGCCCTCCACTTCTCTAGAGGAAACCACAGTGCCCAGCCATGTTCTAAGCCCTCCCATCCTCCCTGGGCTTCTGGCAGCAGGAGTGAAAAGAGAGGAGCAGAGCACTGGGACCCGTTTGACAAAACCCGGCTTCCCACGGGAAAGTCTTTCTCCACGTGCAGACATGCACCCAGGTGCCTGTGGCAAGGGGAAGGAAATGCCATACACTGACCTGGAAGAGACCACAGGGCCGAGGCACAGTCTGAACACTTCCCTCAACCCGGCGGTTTTGCTAGCAGGAGTTCAACCCCAACGAACACAGCCCGGAGACCCCTGGGGCAAAAACGGCTTCCGACGATCAATAGGTGCTTGCTGTGGAACACCTATCCCAAGTGGTAGAAGCCAGCTGAACAAAATGCCACACACCCATGTGTAAGAAACAACATTGCCCAGGCTTGGTCTAAGCCCCTCACCTTGTCCCTGTGCTTTGGGGAGCCGGAGGGACAGCCGAGGCCCACGGCCCTGAGACCCCTTTGCAAAAAGCCGGCTTCCCACGGAAACAGTTTTCCTGAGGTGCAGACCCTATCCCAAGTGGTTGTGGCAAGGTAAAGCAAATGCCCTCCACTTCTCTGGAAGAAACCACAGTGCCCAGCCATGTTCTAAGCCCTCCCATCCTCCCTGGGCTTCTGGCAGCAGGAGTGAAAAGAGAGGAGCAGAGCACTGGGTCCCGTTTGACAAAACCCGTCTTCCCACCGGAAAGTCTTTCTCCACGTGCAGACATGCTCCCAGGTGACTGCGGCAAGGGGAAGGAAATGCCATACACTGACCTGGAAGAGACCACAGGGCCCAGGCACAGTCTGAACCCTTCCCTCAACCCGGCGGTTTTGCTAGCAGGAGTTCAACCCCAACGAACACAGCCCGGAGACCCCTGGGGCAAAAACGGCTTCCGACGATCAATAGGTGCTTGCTGTGGAACACCTATCCCAAGTGGTGGAAGCCAGCTCAACAAAATGCCACACACCCAGGTGTAAGAAACAACATTGCCCAGGCATGGTCTAAGCCCCTCACCTCGTCCCTGTGCTTTGGGGAGCCGGAGGGACAGCCGAGGCACACGGCCCTGAGACCCCTTTGCAAAAAGCCGGCTTCCCACGGAAACAGTTTTCCTGAGGTGCAGACCATATCCCAAGTGGTTGTGGCAAGGTAAAGCAAATGCCCTCCACTTCTCTGGAAGAAACCACAGTGCCCAGCCATGTTCTAAGCCCTCCCATTCTCCCTGGGCTTCTGGCAGCAGGAGTGAAAAGAGAGGAGCAGAGCACTGGGTCCCGTTTGACAAAACCCGGCTTCCCACGGGAAAGTCTTTCTCCACGTGCAGACATGCTCCCAGGTGCCTGGGGCAAGGGGAAGGAAATGCCATACACTGACCTGGAAGAGACCACAGGGCCCAGGCACAGTCTGAACCCTTCCCTCAACCCGGCGGTTTTGCTAGCAGGAGTTCAACCCCAACGAACACAGCCCGGAGACCCCTGGGGCAAAAACGGCTTCCGACGATCAATAGGTGCTTGCTGTGGAACACCTATCCCAAGTGGGGGTAGCCAGCTCAACAAAATGCCACACACCCAGGTGTAAGAAACAACATTGCCCAGGAATGGTTTAAGCCCCTCACCTCGTCCCTGTGCTTTGGGGAGCCGGAGGGACAGCCGAGGCACACGGCCCTGAGACCCCTTTGCAAAAAGCCGGCTTCCCACGGAAACAGTTTTCCTGAGGTGCACACCCTATCCCAAGTGGTTGTGGCAAGGTAAAGCAAATGCCCTCCACTTCTCTGGAAGAAACCACAGTGCCCAGCCTTGTTTTAAGCCCTCCCATCCTCCCTGGGCTTCTGTCAGCAGGAGTGAAAAGAGAGGAGCAGAGCACTGGGACTCGTTTGACAAAACCCGGCTTCCCACGGGAAAGTCTTTCTCCACGCGCAGACATGCTCCCAGGTGCCTGTGGTAAGGGGAAGGAAATGCCATACACTGACCTGGAATAGACCACAGGGCCCAGGCACAGTCTGAACCCTTCCCTCAACCCGGCGGTTTTGCTAGCAGGAATCAACCCCAACGAACACAGCCCGGAGACCCCTGGGGCAAAAACGGCTTCCGACGATCAATAGGTCCTTGCCTTGGAACACCTATCCCAAGTGGGGAAGCCAGCTCAACAAAATGCCACACACCCAGGTGTAAGAAAAAACATTACCCAGGCATGGTCTAAGCCCCTCACCTCGTCCCTGTGCTTCGGGGAGCCGGAGGGACAGCCGAGGCATACGGCCCTGAGACCCCTTTGCAAAAAGCCGGCTTCCCACGGAGACAGTATTCCTGAGGTGCAGACCCTATCCCAAGTGGTTGTGGCAAGGTAAAGCAAATGCCCTCCACTTCTCTGGAAGAAACCACAGTGCCCAGCCATGTTCTAAGCCCTCCCATCCTCCCTGGGCTTCTGGCAGCAGGAGTGAAAAGAGAGGAGCAGAGCACTGGGACCCGTTTGACAAAACCCGGCTTCCCACGGGAAAGTCTTTCTCCACGTGCAGACATACTCCCAGGTGCATGTGGCAAGGGGAAGGGAATGCCATACACTGACCTGGAAGAGACCACAGGGCCCAGGCACAGTCTGAACCCTTCCCTCAACCCGGCGGTTTTGCTAGCAGGAGTTCAACCCCAACGAACACAGCCCGGAGACCCCTGGGGCAAAAACGGCTTCCGACGATCAATAGGTGCTTGCTGTGGAACACCTATCCCAAGTGGTGGAAGCCAGCTGAACAAAATGCCACACACCCAGGTGTAAGAAACAACATTGCCCAGGCTTGGTCTAAGCCCCTCACCTCGTCCCTGTGGTTTGGGGAGCCGGAGGGACAGCCGAGGCCCATGGCCCTGAGACCCCTTTGTAAAAAGCCGGCTTCCCACGGAAACAGTTTTCCTGAGGTGCACACCCTATCCCAAGTGGTTGTGGCAAGGTAAAGCAAATGCCTTCCACTTCTCTGGAAGAAACCACAGTGCCCAGCCATGTTCTAAGCCCTCCCATCCTCCCTGGGCTTCTGGCAGCAGGAGTGAAAAGAGAGGAGCAGAGCACTGGGACCCGTTTGACAAAACCAGGCTTCCCACGGGAAAGTCTTTCTCCACGTGCAGACATGCTCCCAGGTGCCTGGGGCAAGGGGAAGGAAATGCCATACACTGACCTGGAAGAGACCACAGGGCCCAGGCACAGTCTGAACCCTTCCCTCAATCTGGCGGTTTTGCTAGCAGGAGTTCAACCCCAACGAACACAGCCCAGAGACCCCTGAGGCAAAAACCGCTTCCGACGAACAATAGGTGCTTGCTGTGGAACACCTATCCCAAGTGGGGATAGCCAGCTCAACAAAATGCCACACACCCAGGTGTAAGAAACAACATTGCCCAGGCATGGTCTAAGCCCCTCACCTCGTCCCTGTGCTTTGGGGAGCCGGAGGGACAGCCGAGGCACACGGCCCTGAGACCCCTTTGCAAAAAGCCGGCTTCCCACGGAGACAGTTTTCCTGAGGTGCAGACCCTATCCCAAGTGGTTGTGGCAAGGTAAAGCAAATGCCCTCCACTTCTCTGGAAGAAACCACAGTGCCCAGCCATGTTCTAAGCCCTCCCATCCGCCCTGGGCTTCTGGCAGCAGGAGTGAAAAGAGAGGAGCAGAGCACTGGGACCCGTTTGACAAAACCCGGCTTCCCACGGGAAAGTCTTTCTCCACGTGCAGACATGCTCCCAGGTGCCTGTGGCAAGGGGAAGGAAATGCCATACACTGACCTGGAAGAGACCACAGGGCCGAGGCACAGTCTGAACACTTCCCTCAACCCGGCGGTTTTGCTAACAGGAGTTCAACCCCAACGAACACAGCCCGGAGACCCCTGGGGCAAAAACGGCTTCCGACGATTAATAGGTGCTTGCTGTGGAACACCTATCCCAAGTGGTGGAAGCCAGCTGAACAAAATGCCACACACCCAGGTGTAAGAAACAACATTGCCCAGGCTTGGTCTAAGCCCCTCACCTTGTCCCTGTGCTTTGGGGAGCCGGAGGGACAGCCGAGGCCCACGGCCCTGAGACCCCTTTGCAAAAAGCCGGCTTCCCACGGAAACAGTTTTCCTGAGGTGCAGACCCTATCCCAAGTGGTTGTGGCAAGGTAAAGCAAATGCCCTCCACTTCTCTGGAAGAAACCACAGTGCCCAGCCATGTTCTAAGCCCTCCCATCCTCCCTGGGCTTCTGGCAGCAGGAGTGAAAAGAGAGGAGCAGAGCACTGGGTCCCGTTTGACAAAACCCGGCTTCCCACGGGAAAGTCTTTCTCCACGTGCAGACATGCTCCCAGGTGCCTGGGGCAAGGGGAAGGAAATGCCATACACTGACCTGGAAGAGACCACAGGGCCCAGGCACAGTCTGAACCCTTCCCTCAACCCGGCGGTTTTGCTAGCAGGAGTTCAACCCCAACGAACACAGCCCGGAGACCCCTGGGGCAAAAACGGCTTCCGACGAACAATAGGTGCTTGCTGTGGAACACCTATCCCAAGTGGTGGAAGCCAGCTCAACAAAATGCCACACACCCAGGTGTAAGAAACAACATTGCCCAGGCATGGTCCAAGCCCCTCACCTCGTCCCTGTGCTTTGGGGAGCCGGAGGGACAGCCGAGGCACACGGCCCTGAGACCCCTTTGAAAAAGCCGGCTTCCCACGGAAACAGTTTTCCTGAGGTGCAGACCATATCCCAAGTGTTTGTGGCAAGGTAAAGCAAATGCCCTACACTTCTCTGGAAGAAACCACAGTGCCCAGCCATGTTCTAAGCCCTCCCATTCTCCCTGGGCTTCTGGCAGCAGGAGTGAAAAGAGAGGAGCAGAGCACTGGGACCCGTTTGACAAAAACCGGCTCCCCACGGGAAAGTCTTTCTCCACGTGCAGACATGCTCCCAGGTGCCTGGGGCAAGGGGAAGGAAATGCCATACACTGACCTGGAAGAGACCACAGGGCCCAGGCACAGTCTGAACCCTTCCCTCAACCCGGCGGTTTTGCTAGCAGGAGTTCAACCCCAACGAACACAGCCCGGAGACCCCTGGGGCAAAAACGGCTTCCGACGAACAATAGGTGCTTGCTGTGGAACACCTATCCCAAGTGGGGATAGCCAGCTCAGCAAAATGCCACACACCCAGGTGTAAGAAACAACATTGCCCAGGCATGGTCTAAGCCCCTCACCTCGTCCCTGTGCTTTGGGGAGCCGGAGGGACAGCCGAGGCACACGGCCCTGAGACCCCTTTGCAAAAAGCCGGTTTCCCACGGAGACAGTTTTCCTGAGGTGCAGACCCTATCCCAAGTGGTTGTGGCAAGGTAAAGCAAATGCCCTCCACTTCTCTGGAAGAAACCACAGTGCCCAGCCATGTTCTAGGCCCTCCCATCCTCCCTGGGCTTCTGGCAGCAGGAGTGAAAAGAGAGGAGCAGAGCACTGGGACCCGTTTGACAAAAACCGGCTTCCCACGGGAAAGTCTTTCTCCACGTGCAGACATGCTCCCAGGTGCCTGGGGCAAGGGGAAGGAAATGCCATACACTGACCTGGAAGAGACTACAGGGCCCAGGCACAGTCTGAACCCTTCCCTCAACCCGGCGGTTTTGCTAGCAAGAGTTCAACCCCAACGACCACAGCCCGGAGACCCCTGGGGCAAAAACGGCTTCCGACGATCAATAGGTGCTTGCTGTGGAACACCTATCCCAAGTGGGGGTAGCCAGCTCAACAAAATGCCACACACCCAGGTGTAAGAAACAACATTGCCCAGCCTTGGTCTAAGCCCCTCACCTTGTCCCTGTGCTTTGGGGAGCCGGAGGGACAGCCGAGGCACACGGCCCTGAGACCCCTTTGCAAAAAGCCGGCTTCCCACGGAAACAGTTTTCCTGAGGTGCAGACCCTATCCCAAGTGGTTGTGGCAAGGTAAAGCAAATGCCCTCCACTTCTCTGGAAGAAACCACAGTGCCCAGCCATGTTCTAAGCCCTCCCATCCTCCCTGGGCTTCTGGCAGCAGGAGTGAAAAGAGAGGAGCAGAGCACTGGGTCCCGTTTGACAAAACCCGGCTTCCCACGGGAAAGTCTTTCTCCACGTGCAGACATGCTCCCAGGTGCCTGTGGTAAGGGGAAGGAAATGCCATACACTGACCTGGAATAGACCACAGGGCCCAGGCACAGTCTGAACCCTTCCCTCAACCCGGCGGTTTTGCTAGCAGGAATCAACCCCAACGAACACAGCCCGGAGACCCCTGGGGCAAAAAACGGCTTCCGACGATCAATAGGTCCTTGCCTTGGAACACCTATCCCAAGTGGGGAAGCCAGCTCAACAAAATGCCACACACCCAGGTGTAAGAAAAAACATTACCCAGGCATGGTCTAAGCCCCTCACCTCGTCCCTGTGCTTCGGGGAGCCGGAGGGACAGCCGAGGCATACGGCCCTGAGACCCCTTTGCAAAAAGCCGGCTTCCCACGGAGACAGTATTCCTGAGGTGCAGACCCTATCCCAAGTGGTTGTGGCAAGGTAAAGCAAATGCCCTCCACTTCTCTGGAAGAAACCACAGTGCCCAGCCATGTTCTAAGCCCTCCCATCCTCCCTGGGCTTCTGGCAGCAGGAGTGAAAAGAGAGGAGCAGAGCACTGGGACCCGTTTGACAAAACCCGGCTTCCCACGGGAAAGTCTTTCTCCACGTGCAGACATACTCCCAGGTGCATGTGGCAAGGGGAAGGGAATGCCATACACTGACCTGGAAGAGACCACAGGGCCCAGGCACAGTCTGAACCCTTCCCTCAACCCGGCGGTTTTGCTAGCAGGAGTTCAACCCCAATGAACACAGCCCGGAGACCCCTGGGGCAAAAACGGCTTCC
>NW_026622961.1:0-26785 GCF_023065955.2 Ursus arctos
GATTGGTGACCCCCAAGCCTCAGCGCCGGAGTCACCCTTCCGCCCCACAGCTACCGGGCCAGTAGGGACGCCAGCAGTCATTCAGAGCGGGAGAATGGGCAGGGCCCTCCGAGCCCCTGGCGACCTTTGAGGCCCCCCACGCCAAAACGCTTGGGCCCACGCTCCCGCTAGCAAGCGCCCTCACCTCGGTCCGCCCCCCCTCTCGCCGCACAGACAGCGGATTGGGCCTGCCAGCCTCCTGGGAACTAACCCTAACTCTAGGTCTGCTCACGAGGGGCCCCTCCCAAGGGGCCTGGCGATGCCACGCCGGGGATGGGGACCCTCAAGCCCCAGCGCATTACTTACCCTGCCGCCCTGCCGCCACCCGGGCTGCTAGGGGCGCCACCGGTTATTTAGGGCGGGAGAACGGGCAGGGGCCCTCCGAGCCCCCAGTGACCTTTGAAGGCCCCCGTGACAAAACGCTTGGGGCCTAGGCTCCTGCTCGCCAGCACCCTCTCCTCAGCCCGCCCCTTCCGCTCGCCGCACAGCCGGCAGATCGGGACTGCCGGCCTCCTGGGGCTAACCCTAACCCTAGGTCGGCTCCCGAGGGGCCCATCCCAAGGGGCCTGGCGCCGCCACGCGGGTGATTGGGGACCCCCGAGCACCAGGGCTGAACTCACCCTGCCGCCCCGCTGCGACCCGGATCGCTAGGGGCACCGTCCTCACTCGGGGCTGGGGGAACGGGCAGGGCCCTCTGAGCCCCCAGTGACCTTCGAAGGCCCGACACGCCAAAACGCTTGGGCTCACGCTCCCGCTCGCCAGCGCCCTCACCTCGCCCCGCCCCTCCGTTCTCTGCACAGCCGGCGGATCGGGCCCCGGCCTCCTTTGGGCTAACCTCAACCCTAGGTCGGCCCCCGAGGGACCCCTCCCAAGGGGCCAGGCGCCGCCACGCCGGGGCATTTGGACCCCTGAGCCCTACTCCAGACTCACCCTGCCGCCCCGCCGCCACCCGGGACGCTAGGGGCGCCACCGGTCATTCAGGGAGGGAGTACGGGCAGGGCCCTCCGAGCCCCCGATGACCTTCGAAGGCCCCCCGCACCAAAACGCTTGGGCCTAAGCTCCCGCTCGCCAGCGCCCTCACCTCGGCTCACCCCTCCCCTCGCCGCACAGCCGGCCAATCGGGCCTGCCGGCCTCCTTTGGGTTAACGATACCCCTAGCTCGGCCCCCGAGGGACCCCTCCCAAGGGGCCTGGCAATGCCACGCCGGGTATTGGGGACCCCCGAGCCCGAGCTCCGGACTCACCCTGCCTCCCCGCCGCCACCCTGGCCGCTAGGGAGCCGCCGGGCATTCAGGGCGGGAGAACTTGCTGGGCCCTCCGAGCCCCCGGTGAGCTTCGAAGGCCCCCCATGCCAAAACGCTTGGGCCCACCGCTCCCGCTTGCCAGCGCATTAACGTCGGCCCACCCCTCCGCTCGCTGCACAGCCGGCGGATTGGGGCCCGCCGGCCTCCTTTGGGCTAACACTCACCATATGTCGGCCCCCGAGGGACCCCTCCCAAGTGCCTGGAGCCACCGCGCCGGGGATCGGGGACCACTGAGCCCCAGCTCCAGACTCATCCTGCCGACACGCCGCCACCCTGGCCGCTAGGGGCGCCACCGGTCATTTAGGGTGTGAGAATGGGCAGGGCCCTCCAAGCCCCCAGCGACAATCGAAGGCCCCCCGTGCCAAAACGCCTGGGCCCACGCTCCCCCTCGCCAGCGCCCTCACCTCGGCCCGCCCCTCTGCTCGCCGCACAGCCGGCGGTTCGGGCCTGCCGGCCTCCTTTGGGCTAACCCTAAACCTAGGTCGGCCCCAGAGGAGCCCCTCCCAAGGGCCTGGCGCCGCCAGGCTGGGGATTGGGGACACCCGAACCCCACCGCCGGACGCACTCTGCCGCTCCTCACCACCCGGCCCGCTAGGGGCGCCGTCCTCATTCAGGGCGTTAGAACGGGCAGGGCCCCCCGAGCCCCCGGCGACCTTCGAAGGTCCCCCGCGACAAAACGCTTGGGGCCACGCTCCCGCTCGCCAGCGCCCTCACCTCGGCTAGCCCCTCCGCATGTGGCAGAGCCGGCGGATCGGGCCTGCCAGCCTCCTGGGGGCTAACCCGAACCCTAGGTCGGCCCCCAAGGGGCCCCTCCCAAGGGGCCTATCGCTGCAATGCCTGGGATTGGTGACCCCCGAGTCCCAGCGCTGGACTCACCGTGCCGTCCCGCCGCCACCCGGGCCGGTAGGAGAGCTGTCGGTCATTCAGGGCAGAACAACGGACAGGTCCCTCGGAGCCCCCACTGCCGTTTGAAGGCCCTCCGCGCCAAAACCCTTGGGCCCACGCTCCCGCTCGCCAGCACCATCACTTCAGCCCACCCTCCGCTCCCTGCACAGCCGGCGGATTGGGCCTGACGGTCTCCTGGGGGCTAACCCTAACCCTAGCTCGATCCCTCGAGGGGCCCCTCCCAAGGGGCCTGGTGCCGCAACGCCAAGGATTCGGGACCCACAAGCCCCAGCGCCAGACTCACCCTCCCGCCCCGCTGCCACCCGGGCCTCTAGGGGCACCGCCGGTCATCCAGGGCGGGAGAACGGGCAGGGTCCTCCGAGCCCCTGGTGACCTTCAAAGGCCCCCGCACCAAAACGCTTGGGCCCACGCTCCTGCTCTTCAGCGCCCTCACCTCGGCCTGCCCCTCCGCTCGCCACACAGCTGGCAGATCGGAGCCTGCCGGCCTCCTGGGGGCTAACCCTAACCCTAGCTCACCCTCGGAGGGGCTCATCCCAAGGTGCCTGGAGCGGCAATGCCGGGCATTGGAGACCCACGAGCCACAGTGCTGGACTCACCGTGCTGCCCCCGCCGCCACACAGGCCGCTAGTGGCACCACCGGTCATTCAGGGCGGGAGAACGGGAAGGGCCCTTGGAGCCCCCGGCCTCTTTCGAAGGCCCCCCGTGCCAGAAAGCTTGCGCCCACTCTCCCGGTAGCCAGTGCCCTCACGTCGGCCCGCCCCTCCGCTCGCCGCACAGCCGGCGGATAGGGCCCGCCAGCCTCCTGGGGGCTAACCCTATCCCTACGTCGGCCCCCCGAGAGGCCCCTCCCAACGGGCCTGGCACCGCAACACCGGGGTTTGGGGACCCCTAGCCCCAGCATCCGACTCACCATGCTCCCCCGCCGGCAACTGAGCCGCTAGGGGCACCGCCGGACATTCAGTGCGGGAGAACGGGCAGGGCTTCTTGAGCCCCGGCGACCTTCGAAGGCCCCCCGCGCCAAAACTCATGGGCCTACGCTACCGCTCGCCAGCGCCCTCACCTCGGCCCTCCCCTCTGCTCACCGCACAGCCGGTGGATTGGGCCTGCGGCCTCCTGGGGGCTAACCATAACCCTAGGTCAGCCTCCGAGGGGCCCCTGCGAAGGGGCCTGGTGCCGCAACACCGGGGATTGGGAACCCCCCAACCCCAGCGACGGACTCACCCTGTCGCCCTGCCGCCACCCGGGCCCCAGGGGCGCCGCAGGTCATTCAGGGCGGGGAAAACGGGCAGGGTCCTCCGATCCCCCGGCGACCTTCGAAGGCTTCCCGCGCCAAAACGCTTCGGCCAAGCTCCCGCTCACCCCGCGCCCTCACCTCGGCCCGCCCCTCCGCTCGCCGCACAGCTGGCACATCGGGCCTGCCGGCCTCCTGGGGGCTAACTGTAACCTTAGGTCGGCCCCCGAGGGGCCACTACCAAGGGTCTGCCCCCGCAACGCCGGGGATTGGGGACCCCCAAGCCCCAGTGCCGGACTCACCCTGCCGCCCCGCCCCCCCCGGGCCGCTAGTAGCGCCGCTGGTCATTCAGGGCAGGAGAACGGGTTGGGCCCTCCGAACCCCCGATGACCTTCGAAGGCCCCCCGTGCCAAAACGCTTGGGTCCACATTCTTGCTCTCAAGCGCCCTCACCTGGGTCCACCCCTCCGCTCGCCTCACAGCCGGCGGATCGGGCCTGCTGGCCCCCTGGGGGCTAACAATAACCCTTGGTCGGCCCCCTAGAGCCCTTCCAAAGGGGCCTGGCGCCCCAACGCCGAGGATTGGGGACCCCCAAGCCCCAGCGCCCAAGTCACCCTAACACCCCTCCTCCACCCGGGCCGCTAGGGGAGCCGCCGGTCATTCAGGGCAGAAGAACGTACAGGGCCCTCCAAGCCCCCAGCGACTTTCGAAGGACCCCCGCGCCAAAACGCCTGAGCCCACGCTCCCGCTCGCCAGCGGCCTCACCTCCGCCCGCCTCTCCGCTTGCCGCAGAGCTGGCGGATCGGGCTTCCGGCCTCCTGGGGGCTAAATCTAACCATAGGTCGGCCCCCTAGGGGCCCCAGCAAGGGGCCTAGAGCCGCAACACCGGGGATTGGAGAACCCCGAGCTCCAGCGCTGGACACAACCGGCTGCCCCGCTGCCACATGGGCCACTAGGGGCGCTGCCGGTCATTCAGGGCGGGACAAGGGGCAGGGCCCTCAGAGCCTCTGGCGACATTCGAAGGCCCCCCGCGCCAAAACGCTTGGGCCCACGCTCCTGCTCACAAGCGCCCTCACCTCGGCCTGCCCCTCTGCTCACCACACAGCCGGCGGATCGGGCCTGCCGGCCTCCTCGGAGCTAACCCTAACCCTAGGTGAGTCCCCGAGGGGCCCCTCCCAAGGGGCATGGCGCCAAAACGCCGGGGATTGGGAACCCCTGAGTCCCAGCGCCCGACTCACCCTACCGCCCCTCCTCCACCAGGGCTTTTAGGGGAGCCGCCCGTCATTCAGGGCGGGAGAACGGGCAGGGCCGTCCGTACCCCTGGCGACATTCGAAGGACCCCCGCGCCAAAATGACTGGGCCCACTCTCCAGATTGCCAGCGGCCTCACCTCCGACCACCCCTCCACTCACCGCAGAGCTGGCGGATCGGGCCTGCGGGCCTCCTGGGGGCTAACCCTAACCATATGTCGGCCCCCGAGGGGCCCCTAGCAAGGGGCCTGGAGTCGTAACGCCGGGGATTGGGGAACCCTGAACCCCAGTGCCGGACTCACCCGGCCGCCCCGCTGCCACCTGCACCACTAGGAGCGCCACCGGTCATTCAGTGCGGGAGAACGGGCAGGGTCCTCCAATCCCCCCACGACCTTCGAAGGGCCCCCCGCACCAAAACACTTGACCCACGCTCCCGCTAGCCAGCGCCCTCACCTCGGCCCGCCCCTCCGCTCGCCGCACAGCCGTAGGATCGGGCCTGTCAGCCCCCTGGGTGTAACCCTAACCCTAGGTCTGCCCCCACGGGGCCCCTCCCAAGGGGCCTGGCATCGCAATGCCGGGGATTGGGGACCCCTGAGCACCAGTGCTGGACTCTCCCTGCCACCCCACCACCACCCAGTCCGCTAGGGGCGCCGCCGGTCATTCAGTGCTGGAGAACAGGCAGGGCCCTCTGAGCCCCCGCGACCTTCGTAGGCCCCTCGCGCCAAAATGCTTGGGCCCACGCTCCCACTCGCCAGCGCCCTCTTCTCGGCCCGCCCCTCCACTCGGTGAACAGCTAGCGGATCAGGCCTGCCTGTTTCCTGGGGGCTAACACTAACCCTAGGTCAGACCCCAAGGGGCCACTTCCAAAGGCCTGGTGCCACAACGCCGGGGATTGGTGACCCCCAAGCCTCAGCGCCGGAGTCACCCTTCCGCCCCACAGCTACCGGGCCAGTAGGGACGCCAGCAGTCATTCAGAGCGGGAGAATGGGCAGGGCCCTCCGAGCCCCTGGCGACCTTTGAGGCCCCCCACGCCAAAACGCTTGGGCCCACGCTCCCGCTAGCAAGCGCCCTCACCTCGGTCCGCCCCCCCTCTCGCCGCACAGACAGCGGATTGGGCCTGCCAGCCTCCTGGGAACTAACCCTAACTCTAGGTCTGCTCACGAGGGGCCCCTCCCAAGGGGCCTGGCGATGCCACGCCGGGGATTGGGGACCCTCAAGCCCCAGCGCATTACTTACCCTGCCGCCCTGCCGCCACCCGGGCTGCTAGGGGCGCCACCGGTTATTTAGGGCGGGAGAACGGGCAGGGCCCTCCGAGCCCCCAGTGACCTTTGAAGGCCCCCCGTGACAAAACGCTTGGGCCTAGGCTCCTGCTCGCCAGCACCCTCTCCTCAGCCCGCCCCTCCGCTCGCCGCACAGCCGGCAGATCGGGACTGCCGGCCTCCTGGGGCTAACCCTAACCCTAGGTCGGCTCCCGAGGGGCCCATCCCAAGGGGCCTGGCGCCGCCACGCGGGTGATTGGGGACCCCCGAGCACCAGGGCTGAACTCACCCTGCCGCCCCGCTGCGACCCGGATCGCTAGGGGCACCGTCCTCACTCGGGGCTGGGGAACGGGCAGGGCCCTCTGAGCCCCCAGTGACCTTCGAAGGCCCGACACGCCAAAACGCTTGGGCTCACGCTCCCGCTCGCCAGCGCCCTCACCTCGCCCCGCCCCTCCGTTCTCTGCACAGCCGGCGGATCGGGCCCCGGCCTCCTTTGGGCTAACCTCAACCCTAGGTCGGCCCCCGAGGGACCCCTCCCAAGGGGCCAGGCGCCGCCACGCCGGGGCATTTGGACCCCTGAGCCCTACTCCAGACTCACCCTGCCGCCCCGCCGCCACCCGGGACGCTAGGGGCGCCACCGGTCATTCAGGGAGGGAGTACGGGCAGGGCCCTCCGAGCCCCCGATGACCTTCGAAGGCCCCCCGCACCAAAACGCTTGGGCCTAAGCTCCCGCTCGCCAGCGCCCTCACCTCGGCTCACCCCTCCCCTCGCCGCACAGCCGGCCAATCGGGCCTGCCGGCCTCCTTTGGGTTAACGATAACCCTAGCTCGGCCCCCGAGGGACCCCTCCCAAGGGGCCTGGCAATGCCACGCCGGGTATTGGGGACCCCCGAGCCCGAGCTCCGGACTCACCCTGCCTCCCCGCCGCCACCCTGGCCGCTAGGGAGCCGCCGGGCATTCAGGGCGGGAGAACTTGCTGGGCCCTCCGAGCCCCCGGTGAGCTTCGAAGGCCCCCCATGCCAAAACGCTTGGGCCCACGCTCCCGCTTGCCAGCGCATTAACGTCGGCCCACCCCTCCGCTCGCTGCACAGCCGGCGGATTGGGCCCGCCGGCCTCCTTTGGGCTAACACTCACCATATGTCGGCCCCCGAGGGACCCCTCCCAAGTGCCTGGAGCCACCGCGCCGGGGATCGGGGACCACTGAGCCCCAGCTCCAGACTCATCCTGCCGACACGCCGCCACCCTGGCCGCTAGGGGCGCCACCGGTCATTTAGGGTGTGAGAATGGGCAGGGCCCTCCAAGCCCCCAGCGACAATCGAAGGCCCCCCGTGCCAAAACGCCTGGGCCCACGCTCCCCCTCGCCAGCGCCCTCACCTCGGCCCGCCCCTCTGCTCGCCGCACAGCCGGCGGTTCGGGCCTGCCGGCCTCCTTTGGGCTAACCCTAAACCTAGGTCGGCCCCAGAGGAGCCCCTCCCAAGGGGCCTGGCGCCGCCAGGCTGGGGATTGGGGACACCCGAACCCCACCGCCGGACGCACTCTGCCGCTCCTCACCACCCGGCCCGCTAGGGGCGCCGTCCTCATTCAGGGCGTTAGAACGGGCAGGGCCCCCCGAGCCCCCGGCGACCTTCGAAGGTCCCCCGCGACAAAACGCTTGGGGCCACGCTCCCGCTCGCCAGCGCCCTCACCTCGGCTAGCCCCTCCGCATGTGGCAGAGCCGGCGGATCGGGCCTGCCAGCCTCCTGGGGGCTAACCCGAACCCTAGGTCGGCCCCCAAGGGGCCCCTCCCAAGGGGCCTATCGCTGCAATGCCTGGGATTGGTGACCCCCGAGTCCCAGCGCTGGACTCACCGTGCCGTCCCGCCGCCACCCGGGCCGGTAGGAGAGCTGTCGGTCATTCAGGGCAGAACAACGGACAGGTCCCTCGGAGCCCCCACTGCCGTTTGAAGGCCCTCCGCGCCAAAACCCTTGGGCCCACGCTCCCGCTCGCCAGCACCATCACTTCAGCCCACCCTCCGCTCCCTGCACAGCCGGCGGATTGGGCCTGACGGTCTCCTGGGGGCTAACCCTAACCCTAGCTCGATCCCTCGAGGGGCCCCTCCCAAGGGGCCTGGTGCCGCAACGCCAAGGATTCGGGACCCACAAGCCCCAGCGCCAGACTCACCCTCCCGCCCCGCTGCCACCCGGGCCTCTAGGGGCACCGCCGGTCATCCAGGGCGGGAGAACGGGCAGGGTCCTCCGAGCCCCTGGTGACCTTCAAAGGCCCCCGCACCAAAACGCTTGGGCCCACGCTCCTGCTCTTCAGCGCCCTCACCTCGGCCTGCCCCTCCGCTCGCCACACAGCTGGCAGATCGGGCCTGCCGGCCTCCTGGGGGCTAACCCTAACCCTAGCTCACCCTCGGAGGGGCTCATCCCAAGGTGCCTGGAGCGGCAATGCCGGGCATTGGAGACCCACGAGCCACAGTGCTGGACTCACCGTGCTGCCCCGCCGCCACACAGGCCGCTAGTGGCACCACCGGTCATTCAGGGCGGGAGAACGGGAAGGGCCCTTGGAGCCCCCGGCCTCTTTCGAAGGCCCCCCGTGCCAGAAAGCTTGCGCCCACTCTCCCGGTAGCCAGTGCCCTCACGTCGGCCCGCCCCTCCGCTCGCCGCACAGCCGGCGGATAGGGCCCGCCAGCCTCCTGGGGGCTAACCCTATCCCTACGTCGGCCCCCGAGAGGCCCCTCCCAACGGGCCTGGCACCGCAACACCGGGGTTTGGGGACCCCTAGCCCCAGCATCCGACTCACCATGCTCCCCCGCCGGCAACTGAGCCGCTAGGGGCACCGCCGGACATTCAGTGCGGGAGAACGGGCAGGGCTTCTTGAGCCCTGGCGACCTTCGAAGGCCCCCCGCGCCAAAACTCATGGGCCTACGCTACCGCTCGCCAGCGCCCTCACCTCGGCCCTCCCCTCTGCTCACCGCACAGCCGGTGGATTGGGCCTGCGGCCTCCTGGGGGCTAACCATAACCCTAGGTCAGCCTCCGAGGGGCCCCTGCGAAGGGGCCTGGTGCCGCAACACCGGGGATTGGGAACCCCCCAACCCCAGCGACGGACTCACCCTGTCGCCCTGCCGCCACCCGGGCCCCAGGGGCGCCGCAGGTCATTCAGGGCGGGAAAACGGGCAGGGTCCTCCGATCCCCCGGCGACCTTCGAAGGCTTCCCGCGCCAAAACGCTTCGGCCAAGCTCCCGCTCGCCCGCGCCCTCACCTCGGCCCGCCCCTCCGCTCGCCGCACAGCTGGCACATCGGGCCTGCCGGCCTCCTGGGGGCTAACTGTAACCTTAGGTCGGCCCCCGAGGGCCACTACCAAGGGTCTGCCCCCGCAACGCCGGGGATTGGGGACCCCCAAGCCCCAGTGCCGGACTCACCCTGCCGCCCCGCCCCCCCGGGCCGCTAGTAGCGCCGCTGGTCATTCAGGGCAGGAGAACGGGTTGGGCCCTCCGAACCCCCGATGACCTTCGAAGGCCCCCCGTGCCAAAACGCTTGGGTCCACATTCTTGCTCTCAAGCGCCCTCACCTGGGTCCACCCCTCCGCTCGCCTCACAGCCTGCGGATCGGGCCTGCTGGCCCCCTGGGGGCTAACAATAACCCTTGGTCGGCCCCCTAGAGCCCTTCCAAAGGGGCCTGGCGCCCCAACGCCGAGGATTGGGGACCCCCAAGCCCCAGCGCCCAAGTCACCCTAACACCCCTCCTCCACCCGGGCCGCTAGGGGAGCCGCCGGTCATTCAGGGCAGAAGAACGTACAGGGCCCTCCAAGCCCCCAGCGACTTTCGAAGGACCCCCGCGCCAAAACGCCTGAGCCCACGCTCCCGCTCGCCAGCGGCCTCACCTCCGCCCGCCTCTCCGCTTGCCGCAGAGCTGGCGGATCGGGCTTCCGGCCTCCTGGGGGCTAAATCTAACCATAGGTCGGCCCCCTAGGGGCCCCAGCAAGGGGCCTAGAGCCGCAACACCGGGGATTGGAGAACCCCGAGCTCCAGCGCTGGACACAACCGGCTGCCCCGCTGCCACATGGGCCACTAGGGGCGCTGCCGGTCATTCAGGGCGGGACAAGGGGCAGGGCCCTCAGAGCCTCTGGCGACATTCGAAGGCCCCCCGCGCCAAAACGCTTGGGCCCACGCTCCTGCTCACAAGCGCCCTCACCTCGGCCTGCCCCTCTGCTCACCACACAGCCGGCGGATCGGGCCTGCCGGCCTCCTCGGAGCTAACCCTAACCCTAGGTGAGTCCCCGAGGGGCCCCTCCCAAGGGGCATGGCGCCAAAACGCCGGGGATTGGGAACCCCTGAGTCCCAGCGCCCGACTCACCCTACCGCCCCTCCTCCACCAGGGCTTTTAGGGGAGCCGCCCGTCATTCAGGGCGGGAGAACGGGCAGGGCCGTCCGTACCCCTGGCGACATTCGAAGGACCCCCGCGCCAAAATGACTGGGCCCACTCTCCAGATTGCCAGCGGCCTCACCTCCGACCACCCCTCCACTCACCGCAGAGCTGGCGGATCGGGCCTGCGGGCCTCCTGGGGGCTAACCCTAACCATATGTCGGCCCCCGAGGGGCCCCTAGCAAGGGGCCTGGAGTCGTAACGCCGGGGATTGGGGAACCCTGAACCCCAGTGCCGGACTCACCCGGCCGCCCCGCTGCCACCTGCACCACTAGGAGCGCCACCGGTCATTCAGTGCGGGAGAACGGGCAGGGTCCTCCAATCCCCCCACGACCTTCGAAGGGCCCCCCGCACCAAAACACTTGACCCACGCTCCCGCTAGCCAGCGCCCTCACCTCGGCCCGCCCCTCCGCTCGCCGCACAGCCGTAGGATCGGGCCTGTCAGCCCCCTGGGTGTAACCCTAACCCTAGGTCTGCCCCCACGGGGCCCCTCCCAAGGGGCCTGGCATCGCAATGCCGGGGATTGGGGACCCCTGAGCACCAGTGCTGGACTCTCCCTGCCACCCCACCACCACCCAGTCCGCTAGGGGCGCCGCCGGTCATTCAGTGCTGGAGAACAGGCAGGGCCCTCTGAGCCCCCGCGACCTTCGTAGGCCCCTCGCGCCAAAATGCTTGGGCCCACGCTCCCACTCGCCAGCGCCCTCTTCTCGGCCCGCCCCTCCACTCGGTGAACAGCTAGCGGATCAGGCCTGCCTGTTTCCTGGGGGCTAACACTAACCCTAGGTCAGACCCCAAGGGGCCACTTCCAAAGGCCTGGTGCCACAACGCCGGGGATTGGTGACCCCCAAGCCTCAGCGCCGGAGTCACCCTTCCGCCCCACAGCTACCGGGCCAGTAGGGACGCCAGCAGTCATTCAGAGCGGGAGAATGGGCAGGGCCCTCCGAGCCCCTGGCGACCTTTGAGGCCCCCCACGCCAAAACGCTTGGGCCCACGCTCCCGCTAGCAAGCGCCCTCACCTCGGTCCGCCCCCCCTCTCGCCGCACAGACAGCGGATTGGGCCTGCCAGCCTCCTGGGAACTAACCCTAACTCTAGGTCTGCTCACGAGGGGCCCCTCCCAAGGGGCCTGGCGATGCCACGCCGGGGATTGGGGACCCTCAAGCCCCAGCGCATTACTTACCCTGCCGCCCTGCCGCCACCCGGGCTGCTAGGGGCGCCACCGGTTATTTAGGGCGGGAGAACGGGCAGGGCCCTCCGAGCCCCCAGTGACCTTTGAAGGCCCCCCGTGACAAAACGCTTGGGCCTAGGCTCCTGCTCGCCAGCACCCTCTCCTCAGCCCGCCCCTCCGCTCGCCGCACAGCCGGCAGATCGGGACTGCCGGCCTCCTGGGGCTAACCCTAACCCTAGGTCGGCTCCCGAGGGGCCCATCCCAAGGGGCCTGGCGCCGCCACGCGGGTGATTGGGGACCCCCGAGCACCAGGGCTGAACTCACCCTGCCGCCCCGCTGCGACCCGGATCGCTAGGGGCACCGTCCTCACTCGGGGCTGGGGAACGGGCAGGGCCCTCTGAGCCCCCAGTGACCTTCGAAGGCCCGACACGCCAAAACGCTTGGGCTCACGCTCCCGCTCGCCAGCGCCCTCACCTCGCCCCGCCCCTCCGTTCTCTGCACAGCCGGCGGATCGGGCCCCGGCCTCCTTTGGGCTAACCTCAACCCTAGGTCGGCCCCCGAGGGACCCCTCCCAAGGGGCCAGGCGCCGCCACGCCGGGGCATTTGGACCCCTGAGCCCTACTCCAGACTCACCCTGCCGCCCCGCCGCCACCCGGGACGCTAGGGGCGCCACCGGTCATTCAGGGAGGGAGTACGGGCAGGGCCCTCCGAGCCCCCGATGACCTTCGAAGGCCCCCCGCACCAAAACGCTTGGGCCTAAGCTCCCGCTCGCCAGCGCCCTCACCTCGGCTCACCCCTCCCCTCGCCGCACAGCCGGCCAATCGGGCCTGCCGGCCTCCTTTGGGTTAACGATAACCCTAGCTCGGCCCCCGAGGGACCCCTCCCAAGGGGCCTGGCAATGCCACGCCGGGTATTGGGGACCCCCGAGCCCGAGCTCCGGACTCACCCTGCCTCCCCGCCGCCACCCTGGCCGCTAGGGAGCCGCCGGGCATTCAGGGCGGGAGAACTTGCTGGGCCCTCCGAGCCCCCGGTGAGCTTCGAAGGCCCCCCATGCCAAAACGCTTGGGCCCACGCTCCCGCTTGCCAGCGCATTAACGTCGGCCCACCCCTCCGCTCGCTGCACAGCCGGCGGATTGGGCCCGCCGGCCTCCTTTGGGCTAACACTCACCATATGTCGGCCCCCGAGGGACCCCTCCCAAGTGCCTGGAGCCACCGCGCCGGGGATCGGGGACCACTGAGCCCCAGCTCCAGACTCATCCTGCCGACACGCCGCCACCCTGGCCGCTAGGGGCGCCACCGGTCATTTAGGGTGTGAGAATGGGCAGGGCCCTCCAAGCCCCCAGCGACAATCGAAGGCCCCCCGTGCCAAAACGCCTGGGCCCACGCTCCCCCTCGCCAGCGCCCTCACCTCGGCCCGCCCCTCTGCTCGCCGCACAGCCGGCGGTTCGGGCCTGCCGGCCTCCTTTGGGCTAACCCTAAACCTAGGTCGGCCCCAGAGGAGCCCCTCCCAAGGGGCCTGGCGCCGCCAGGCTGGGGATTGGGGACACCCGAACCCCACCGCCGGACGCACTCTGCCGCTCCTCACCACCCGGCCCGCTAGGGGCGCCGTCCTCATTCAGGGCGTTAGAACGGGCAGGGCCCCCCGAGCCCCCGGCGACCTTCGAAGGTCCCCCGCGACAAAACGCTTGGGGCCACGCTCCCGCTCGCCAGCGCCCTCACCTCGGCTAGCCCCTCCGCATGTGGCAGAGCCGGCGGATCGGGCCTGCCAGCCTCCTGGGGGCTAACCCGAACCCTAGGTCGGCCCCCAAGGGGCCCCTCCCAAGGGGCCTATCGCTGCAATGCCTGGGATTGGTGACCCCCGAGTCCCAGCGCTGGACTCACCGTGCCGTCCCGCCGCCACCCGGGCCGGTAGGAGAGCTGTCGGTCATTCAGGGCAGAACAACGGACAGGTCCCTCGGAGCCCCCACTGCCGTTTGAAGGCCCTCCGCGCCAAAACCCTTGGGCCCACGCTCCCGCTCGCCAGCACCATCACTTCAGCCCACCCTCCGCTCCCTGCACAGCCGGCGGATTGGGCCTGACGGTCTCCTGGGGGCTAACCCTAACCCTAGCTCGATCCCTCGAGGGGCCCCTCCCAAGGGGCCTGGTGCCGCAACGCCAAGGATTCGGGACCCACAAGCCCCAGCGCCAGACTCACCCTCCCGCCCCGCTGCCACCCGGGCCTCTAGGGGCACCGCCGGTCATCCAGGGCGGGAGAACGGGCAGGGTCCTCCGAGCCCCTGGTGACCTTCAAAGGCCCCCGCACCAAAACGCTTGGGCCCACGCTCCTGCTCTTCAGCGCCCTCACCTCGGCCTGCCCCTCCGCTCGCCACACAGCTGGCAGATCGGGCCTGCCGGCCTCCTGGGGGCTAACCCTAACCCTAGCTCACCCTCGGAGGGGCTCATCCCAAGGTGCCTGGAGCGGCAATGCCGGGCATTGGAGACCCACGAGCCACAGTGCTGGACTCACCGTGCTGCCCCGCCGCCACACAGGCCGCTAGTGGCACCACCGGTCATTCAGGGCGGGAGAACGGGAAGGGCCCTTGGAGCCCCCGGCCTCTTTCGAAGGCCCCCCGTGCCAGAAAGCTTGCGCCCACTCTCCCGGTAGCCAGTGCCCTCACGTCGGCCCGCCCCTCCGCTCGCCGCACAGCCGGCGGATAGGGCCCGCCAGCCTCCTGGGGGCTAACCCTATCCCTACGTCGGCCCCCGAGAGGCCCCTCCCAACGGGCCTGGCACCGCAACACCGGGGTTTGGGGACCCCTAGCCCCAGCATCCGACTCACCATGCTCCCCCGCCGGCAACTGAGCCGCTAGGGGCACCGCCGGACATTCAGTGCGGGAGAACGGGCAGGGCTTCTTGAGCCCCGGCGACCTTCGAAGGCCCCCCGCGCCAAAACTCATGGGCCTACGCTACCGCTCGCCAGCGCCCTCACCTCGGCCCTCCCCTCTGCTCACCGCACAGCCGGTGGATTGGGCCTGCGGCCTCCTGGGGGCTAACCATAACCCTAGGTCAGCCTCCGAGGGGCCCCTGCGAAGGGGCCTGGTGCCGCAACACCGGGGATTGGGAACCCCCCAACCCCAGCGACGGACTCACCCTGTCGCCCTGCCGCCACCCGGGCCCCAGGGGCGCCGCAGGTCATTCAGGGCGGGAAAACGGGCAGGGTCCTCCGATCCCCCGGCGACCTTCGAAGGCTTCCCGCGCCAAAACGCTTCGGCCAAGCTCCCGCTCACCCGCGCCCTCACCTCGGCCCGCCCCTCCGCTCGCCGCACAGCTGGCACATCGGGCCTGCCGGCCTCCTGGGGGCTAACTGTAACCTTAGGTCGGCCCCCGAGGGGCCACTACCAAGGGTCTGCCCCCGCAACGCCGGGGATTGGGGACCCCCAAGCCCCAGTGCCGGACTCACCCTGCCGCCCCGCCCCCCCGGGCCGCTAGTAGCGCCGCTGGTCATTCAGGGCAGGAGAACGGGTTGGGCCCTCCGAACCCCCGATGACCTTCGAAGGCCCCCCGTGCCAAAACGCTTGGGTCCACATTCTTGCTCTCAAGCGCCCTCACCTGGGTCCACCCCTCCGCTCGCCTCACAGCCGGCGGATCGGGCCTGCTGGCCCCCTGGGGGCTAACAATAACCCTTGGTCGGCCCCCTAGAGCCCTTCCAAAGGGGCCTGGCGCCCCAACGCCGAGGATTGGGGACCCCCAAGCCCCAGCGCCCAAGTCACCCTAACACCCCTCCTCCACCCGGGCCGCTAGGGGAGCCGCCGGTCATTCAGGGCAGAAGAACGTACAGGGCCCTCCAAGCCCCCAGCGACTTTCGAAGGACCCCCGCGCCAAAACGCCTGAGCCCACGCTCCCGCTCGCCAGCGGCCTCACCTCCGCCCGCCTCTCCGCTTGCCGCAGAGCTGGCGGATCGGGCTTCCGGCCTCCTGGGGGCTAAATCTAACCATAGGTCGGCCCCCTAGGGGCCCCAGCAAGGGGCCTAGAGCCGCAACACCGGGGATTGGAGAACCCCGAGCTCCAGCGCTGGACACAACCGGCTGCCCCGCTGCCACATGGGCCACTAGGGGCGCTGCCGGTCATTCAGGGCGGGACAAGGGGCAGGGCCCTCAGAGCCTCTGGCGACATTCGAAGGCCCCCCGCGCCAAAACGCTTGGGCCCACGCTCCTGCTCACAAGCGCCCTCACCTCGGCCTGCCCCTCTGCTCACCACACAGCCGGCGGATCGGGCCTGCCGGCCTCCTCGGAGCTAACCCTAACCCTAGGTGAGTCCCCGAGGGGCCCCTCCCAAGGGGCATGGCGCCAAAACGCCGGGGATTGGGAACCCCTGAGTCCCAGCGCCCGACTCACCCTACCGCCCCTCCTCCACCAGGGCTTTTAGGGGAGCCGCCCGTCATTCAGGGCGGGAGAACGGGCAGGGCCGTCCGAACCCCTGGCGACATTCGAAGGACCCCCGCGCCAAAATGACTGGGCCCACTCTCCAGATTGCCAGCGGCCTCACCTCCGACCACCCCTCCACTCACCGCAGAGCTGGCGGATCGGGCCTGCGGGCCTCCTGGGGGCTAACCCTAACCATATGTCGGCCCCCGAGGGGCCCCTAGCAAGGGGCCTGGAGTCGTAACGCCGGGGATTGGGGAACCCTGAACCCCAGTGCCGGACTCACCCGGCCGCCCCGCTGCCACCTGCACCACTAGGAGCGCCACCGGTCATTCAGTGCGGGAGAACGGGCAGGGTCCTCCGATCCCCCCACGACCTTCGAAGGGCCCCCCGCACCAAAACACTTGACCCACGCTCCCACTAGCCAGCGCCCTCACCTCGGCCCGCCCCTCCGCTCGCCGCACAGCCGTAGGATCGGGCCTGTCAGCCCCCTGGGTGTAACCCTAACCCTAGGTCTGCCCCCACGGGGCCCCTCCCAAGGGGCCTGGCATCGCAATGCCGGGGATTGGGGACCCCCGAGCACCAGTGCTGGACTCTCCCTGCCACCCCACCACCACCCAGTCCGCTAGGGGCGCCGCCGGTCATTCAGTGCTGGAGAACAGGCAGGGCCCTCTGAGCCCCCGCGACCTTCGTAGGCCCCTCGCGCCAAAATGCTTGGGCCCACGCTCCCACTCGCCAGCGCCCTCTTCTCGGCCCGCCCCTCCACTCGGTGAACAGCTAGCGGATCAGGCCTGCCTGTTTCCTGGGGGCTAACACTAACCCTAGGTCAGACCCCAAGGGGCCACTTCCAAAGGCCTGGTGCCACAACGCCGGGGATTGGTGACCCCCAAGCCTCAGCGCCGGAGTCACCCTTCCGCCCCACAGCTACCGGGCCAGTAGGGACGCCAGCAGTCATTCAGAGCGGGAGAATGGGCAGGGCCCTCCGAGCCCCTGGCGACCTTTGAGGCCCCCCACGCCAAAACGCTTGGGCCCACGCTCCCGCTAGCAAGCGCCCTCACCTCGGTCCGCCCCCCCTCTCGCCGCACAGACAGCGGATTGGGCCTGCCAGCCTCCTGGGAACTAACCCTAACTCTAGGTCTGCTCACGAGGGGCCCCCCCAAGGGGCCTGGCGATGCCACGCCGGGGATTGGGGACCCTCAAGCCCCAGCGCATTACTTACCCTGCCGCCCTGCCGCCACCCGGGCTGCTAGGGGCGCCACCGGTTATTTAGGGCGGGAGAACGGGCAGGGCCCTCCGAGCCCCCAGTGACCTTTGAAGGCCCCCCGTGACAAAACGCTTGGGCCTAGGCTCCTGCTCGCCAGCACCCTCTCCTCAGCCCGCCCCTCCGCTCGCCGCACAGCCGGCAGATCGGGACTGCCGGCCTCCTGGGGCTAACCCTAACCCTAGGTCGGCTCCCGAGGGGCCCATCCCAAGGGGCCTGGCGCCGCCACGCGGGTGATTGGGGACCCCCGAGCACCAGGGCTGAACTCACCCTGCCGCCCCGCTGCGACCCGGATCGCTAGGGGCACCGTCCTCATTCGGGGCTGGGGAACGGGCAGGGCCCTCTGAGCCCCCAGTGACCTTCGAAGGCCCGACACGCCAAAACGCTTGGGCTCACGCTCCCGCTCGCCAGCGCCCTCACCTTGCCCCGCCCCTCCGTTCTCTGCACAGCCGGCGGATCGGGCCCCGGCCTCCTTTGGGCTAACCTCAACCCTAGGTCGGCCCCCGAGGGACCCCTCCCAAGGGGCCAGGCGCCGCCACGCCGGGGCATTTGGACCCCTGAGCCCTACTCCAGACTCACCCTGCCGCCCCGCCGCCACCCGGGACGCTAGGGGCGCCACCGGTCATTCAGGGAGGGAGTACGGGCAGGGCCCTCCGAGCCCCCGATGACCTTCGAAGGCCCCCCGCACCAAAACGCTTGGGCCTAAGCTCCCGCTCGCCAGCGCCCTCACCTCGGCTCACCCCTCCCCTCGCCGCACAGCCGGCCAATCGGGCCTGCCGGCCTCCTTTGGGTTAACGATAACCCTAGCTCGGCCCCCGAGGGACCCCTCCCAAGGGGCCTGGCAATGCCACGCCGGGTATTGGGGACCCCCGAGCCCGAGCTCCGGACTCACCCTGCCTCCCCGCCGCCACCCTGGCCGCTAGGGAGCCGCCGGGCATTCAGGGCGGGAGAACTTGCTGGGCCCTCCGAGCCCCCGGTGAGCTTCGAAGGCCCCCCATGCCAAAACGCTTGGGCCCACGCTCCCGCTTGCCAGCGCATTAACGTCGGCCCACCCCTCCGCTCGCTGCACAGCCGGCGGATTGGGCCCGCCGGCCTCCTTTGGGCTAACACTCACCATATGTCGGCCCCCGAGGGACCCCTCCCAAGTGCCTGGAGCCACCGCGCCGGGGATCGGGGACCACTGAGCCCCAGCTCCAGACTCATCCTGCCGACACGCCGCCACCCTGGCCGCTAGGGGCGCCACCGGTCATTTAGGGTGTGAGAATGGGCAGGGCCCTCCAAGCCCCCAGCGACAATCGAAGGCCCCCCGTGCCAAAACGCCTGGGCCCACGCTCCCCCTCGCCAGCGCCCTCACCTCGGCCCGCCCCTCTGCTCGCCGCACAGCCGGCGGTTCGGGCCTGCCGGCCTCCTTTGGGCTAACCCTAAACCTAGGTCGGCCCCAGAGGAGCCCCTCCCAAGGGGCCTGGCGCCGCCAGGCTGGGGATTGGGGACACCCGAACCCCACCGCCGGACGCACTCTGCCGCTCCTCACCACCCGGCCCGCTAGGGGCGCCGTCCTCATTCAGGGCGTTAGAACGGGCAGGGCCCCCCGAGCCCCCGGCGACCTTCGAAGGTCCCCCGCGACAAAACGCTTGGGGCCACGCTCCCGCTCGCCAGCGCCCTCACCTCGGCTAGCCCCTCCGCATGTGGCAGAGCCGGCGGATCGGGCCTGCCAGCCTCCTGGGGGCTAACCCGAACCCTAGGTCGGCCCCCAAGGGGCCCCTCCCAAGGGGCCTATCGCTGCAATGCCTGGGATTGGTGACCCCCGAGTCCCAGCGCTGGACTCACCGTGCCGTCCCGCCGCCACCCGGGCCGGTAGGAGAGCTGTCGGTCATTCAGGGCAGAACAACGGACAGGTCCCTCGGAGCCCCCACTGCCGTTTGAAGGCCCTCCGCGCCAAAACCCTTGGGCCCACGCTCCCGCTCGCCAGCACCATCACTTCAGCCCACCCTCCGCTCCCTGCACAGCCGGCGGATTGGGCCTGACGGTCTCCTGGGGGCTAACCCTAACCCTAGCTCGATCCCTCGAGGGGCCCCTCCCAAGGGGCCTGGTGCCGCAACGCCAGGGATTCGGGACCCACAAGCCCCAGCGCCAGACTCACCCTCCCGCCCCGCTGCCACCCGGGCCTCTAGGGGCACCGCCGGTCATCCAGGGCGGGAGAACGGGCAGGGTCCTCCGAGCCCCTGGTGACCTTCAAAGGCCCCCGCACCAAAACGCTTGGGCCCACGCTCCTGCTCTTCAGCGCCCTCACCTCGGCCTGCCCCTCCGCTCGCCACACAGCTGGCAGATCGGGCCTGCCGGCCTCCTGGGGGCTAACCCTAACCCTAGCTCACCCTCGGAGGGGCTCATCCCAAGGTGCCTGGAGCGGCAATGCCGGGCATTGGAGACCCACGAGCCACAGTGCTGGACTCACCGTGCTGCCCCGCCGCCACACAGGCCGCTAGTGGCACCACCGGTCATTCAGGGCGGGAGAACGGGAAGGGCCCTTGGAGCCCCCGGCCTCTTTCGAAGGCCCCCCGCGCCAGAAAGCTTGCGCCCACTCTCCCGGTAGCCAGTGCCCTCACGTCGGCCCGCCCCTCCGCTCGCCGCACAGCCGGCGGATAGGGCCCGCCAGCCTCCTGGGGGCTAACCCTATCCCTACGTCGGCCCCCGAGAGGCCCCTCCCAACGGGCCTGGCACCGCAACACCGGGGTTTGGGGACCCCTAGCCCCAGCATCCGACTCACCATGCTCCCCCGCCGGCAACTGAGCCGCTAGGGGCACCGCCGGACATTCAGTGCGGGAGAACGGGCAGGGCTTCTTGAGCCCTGGCGACCTTCGAAGGCCCCCCGCGCCAAAACTCATGGGCCTACGCTACCGCTCGCCAGCGCCCTCACCTCGGCCCTCCCCTCTGCTCACCGCACAGCCGGTGGATTGGGCCTGCGGCCTCCTGGGGGCTAACCATAACCCTAGGTCAGCCTCCGAGGGGCCCCTGCGAAGGGGCCTGGTGCCGCAACACCGGGGATTGGGAACCCCCCAACCCCAGCGACGGACTCACCCTGTCGCCCTGCCGCCACCCGGGCCCCAGGGGCGCCCGCAGGTCATTCAGGGCGGGAAAACGGGCAGGGTCCTCCGATCCCCCGGCGACCTTCGAAGGCTTCCCGCGCCAAAACGCTTCGGCCAAGCTCCCGCTCGCCCGCGCCCTCACCTCGGCCCGCCCCTCCGCTCGCCGCACAGCTGGCACATCGGGCCTGCCGGCCTCCTGGGGGCTAACTGTAACCTTAGGTCGGCCCCCGAGGGGCCACTACCAAGGGTCTGCCCCCGCAACGCCGGGGATTGGGGACCCCCAAGCCCCAGTGCCGGACTCACCCTGCCGCCCCGCCCCCCCGGGCCGCTAGTAGCGCCGCTGGTCATTCAGGGCAGGAGAACGGGTTGGGCCCTCCGAACCCCCGATGACCTTCGAAGGCCCCCCGTGCCAAAACGCTTGGGTCCACATTCTTGCTCTCAAGCGCCCTCACCTGGGTCCACCCCTCCGCTCGCCTCACAGCCGGCGGATCGGGCCTGCTGGCCCCCTGGGGGCTAACAATAACCCTTGGTCGGCCCCCTAGAGCCCTTCCAAAGGGGCCTGGCGCCCCAACGCCGAGGATTGGGGACCCCCAAGCCCCAGCGCCCAAGTCACCCTAACACCCCTCCTCCACCCGGGCCGCTAGGGGAGCCGCCGGTCATTCAGGGCAGAAGAACGTACAGGGCCCTCCAAGCCCCCAGCGACTTTCGAAGGACCCCCGCGCCAAAACGCCTGAGCCCACGCTCCCGCTCGCCAGCGGCCTCACCTCCGCCCGCCTCTCCGCTTGCCGCAGAGCTGGCGGATCGGGCTTCCGGCCTCCTGGGGGCTAAATCTAACCATAGGTCAGCCCCCTAGGGGCCCCAGCAAGGGGCCTAGAGCCGCAACACCGGGGATTGGAGAACCCCGAGCTCCAGCGCTGGACACAACCGGCTGCCCCGCTGCCACATGGGCCACTAGGGGCGCTGCCGGTCATTCAGGGCGGGACAAGGGGCAGGGCCCTCAGAGCCTCTGGCGACATTCGAAGGCCCCCCGCGCCAAAACGCTTGGGCCCACGCTCCTGCTCACAAGCGCCCTCACCTCGGCCTGCCCCTCTGCTCACCACACAGCCGGCGGATCGGGCCTGCCGGCCTCCTCGGAGCTAACCCTAACCCTAGGTGAGTCCCCGAGGGGCCCCTCCCAAGGGGCATGGCGCCAAAACGCCGGGGATTGGGAACCCCTGAGTCCCAGCGCCCGACTCACCCTACCGCCCCTCCTCCACCAGGGCTTTTAGGGGAGCCGCCCGTCATTCAGGGCGGGAGAACGGGCAGGGCCGTCCGAACCCCTGGCGACATTCGAAGGACCCCCGCGCCAAAATGACTGGGCCCACTCTCCAGATTGCCAGCGGCCTCACCTCCGACCACCCCTCCACTCACCGCAGAGCTGGCGGATCGGGCCTGCGGGCCTCCTGGGGGCTAACCCTAACCATATGTCGGCCCCCGAGGGGGCCCCTAGCAAGGGGCCTGGAGTCGTAACGCCGGGGATTGGGGAACCCTGAACCCCAGTGCCGGACTCACCCGGCCGCCCCGCTGCCACCTGCACCACTAGGAGCGCCACCGGTCATTCAGTGCGGGAGAACGGGCAGGGTCCTCCGATCCCCCCACGACCTTCGAAGGGCCCCCCGCACCAAAACACTTGACCCACGCTCCCGCTAGCCAGCGCCCTCACCTCGGCCCGCCCCTCCGCTCGCCGCACAGCCGTAGGATCGGGCCTGTCAGCCCCCTGGGTGTAACCCTAACCCTAGGTCTGCCCCCACGGGGCCCCTCCCAAGGGGCCTGGCATCGCAATGCCGGGGATTGGGGACCCCCGAGCACCAGTGCTGGACTCTCCCTGCCACCCCACCACCACCCAGTCCGCTAGGGGCGCCGCCGGTCATTCAGTGCTGGAGAACAGGCAGGGCCCTCTGAGCCCCCGCGACCTTCGTAGGCCCCTCGCGCCAAAATGCTTGGGCCCACGCTCCCACTCGCCAGCGCCCTCTTCTCGGCCCGCCCCTCCACTCGGTGAACAGCTAGCGGATCAGGCCTGCCTGTTTCCTGGGGGCTAACACTAACCCTAGGTCAGACCCCAAGGGGCCACTTCCAAAGGCCTGGTGCCACAACGCCGGGGATTGGTGACCCCCAAGCCTCAGCGCCGGAGTCACCCTTCCGCCCCACAGCTACCGGGCCAGTAGGGACGCCAGCAGTCATTCAGAGCGGGAGAATGGGCAGGGCCCTCCGAGCCCCTGGCGACCTTTGAGGCCCCCCACGCCAAAACGCTTGGGCCCACGCTCCCGCTAGCAAGCGCCCTCACCTCGGTCCGCCCCCCCTCTCGCCGCACAGACAGCGGATTGGGCCTGCCAGCCTCCTGGGAACTAACCCTAACTCTAGGTCTGCTCACGAGGGGCCCCTCCCAAGGGGCCTGGCGATGCCACGCCGGGGATTGGGGACCCTCAAGCCCCAGCGCATTACTTACCCTGCCGCCCTGCCGCCACCCGGGCTGCTAGGGGCGCCACCGGTTATTTAGGGCGGGAGAACGGGCAGGGCCCTCCGAGCCCCCAGTGACCTTTGAAGGCCCCCCGTGACAAAACGCTTGGGCCTAGGCTCCTGCTCGCCAGCACCCTCTCCTCAGCCCGCCCCTCCGCTCGCCGCACAGCCGGCAGATCGGGACTGCCGGCCTCCTGGGGCTAACCCTAACCCTAGGTCGGCTCCCGAGGGGCCCATCCCAAGGGGCCTGGCGCCGCCACGCGGGTGATTGGGGACCCCCGAGCACCAGGGCTGAACTCACCCTGCCGCCCCGCTGCGACCCGGATCGCTAGGGGCACCGTCCTCATTCGGGGCTGGGGAACGGGCAGGGCCCTCTGAGCCCCCGGTGACCTTCGAAGGCCCGACACGCCAAAACGCTTGGGCTCACGCTCCCGCTCGCCAGCGCCCTCACCTCGCCCCGCCCCTCCGTTCTCTGCACAGCCGGCGGATCGGGCCCCGGCCTCCTTTGGGCTAACCTCAACCCTAGGTCGGCCCCCGAGGGACCCCTCCCAAGGGGCCAGGCGCCGCCACGCCGGGGCATTTGGACCCCTGAGCCCTACTCCAGACTCACCCTGCCGCCCCGCCGCCACCCGGGACGCTAGGGGCGCCACCGGTCATTCAGGGAGGGAGTACGGGCAGGGCCCTCCGAGCCCCCGATGACCTTCGAAGGCCCCCCGCACCAAAACGCTTGGGCCTAAGCTCCCGCTCGCCAGCGCCCTCACCTCGGCTCACCCCTCCCCTCGCCGCACAGCCGGCCAATCGGGCCTGCCGGCCTCCTTTGGGTTAACGATAACCCTAGCTCGGCCCCCGAGGGACCCCTCCCAAGGGGCCTGGCAATGCCACGCCGGGTATTGGGGACCCCCGAGCCCGAGCTCCGGACTCACCCTGCCTCCCCGCCGCCACCCTGGCCGCTAGGGAGCCGCCGGGCATTCAGGGCGGGAGAACTTGCTGGGCCCTCCGAGCCCCCGGTGAGCTTCGAAGGCCCCCCATGCCAAAACGCTTGGGCCCACGCTCCCGCTTGCCAGCGCATTAACGTCGGCCCACCCCTCCGCTCGCTGCACAGCCGGCGGATTGGGCCTGCCGGCCTCCTTTGGGCTAACACTCACCATATGTCGGCCCCCGAGGGACCCCTCCCAAGTGCCTGGAGCCACCGCGCCGGGGATCGGGGACCACTGAGCCCCAGCTCCAGACTCATCCTGCCGACACGCCGCCACCCTGGCCGCTAGGGGCGCCACCGGTCATTTAGGGTGTGAGAATGGGCAGGGCCCTCCAAGCCCCCAGCGACAATCGAAGGCCCCCCGTGCCAAAACGCCTGGGCCCACGCTCCCCCTCGCCAGCGCCCTCACCTCGGCCCGCCCCTCTGCTCGCCGCACAGCCGGCGGTTCGGGCCTGCCGGCCTCCTTTGGGCTAACCCTAAACCTAGGTCGGCCCCAGAGGAGCCCCTCCCAAGGGGCCTGGCGCCGCCAGGCTGGGGATTGGGGACACCCGAACCCCACCGCCGGACGCACTCTGCCGCTCCTCACCACCCGGCCCGCTAGGGGCGCCGTCCTCATTCAGGGCGTTAGAACGGGCAGGGCCCCCCGAGCCCCCGGCGACCTTCGAAGGTCCCCCGCGACAAAACGCTTGGGGCCACGCTCCCGCTCGCCAGCGCCCTCACCTCGGCTAGCCCCTCCGCATGTGGCAGAGCCGGCGGATCGGGCCTGCCAGCCTCCTGGGGGCTAACCCGAACCCTAGGTCGGCCCCCAAGGGGCCCCTCCCAAGGGGCCTATCGCTGCAATGCCTGGGATTGGTGACCCCCGAGTCCCAGCGCTGGACTCACCGTGCCGTCCCGCCGCCACCCGGGCCGGTAGGAGAGCTGTCGGTCATTCAGGGCAGAACAACGGACAGGTCCCTCGGAGCCCCCACTGCCGTTTGAAGGCCCTCCGCGCCAAAACCCTTGGGCCCACGCTCCCGCTCGCCAGCACCATCACTTCAGCCCACCCTCCGCTCCCTGCACAGCCGGCGGATTGGGCCTGACGGTCTCCTGGGGGCTAACCCTAACCCTAGCTCGATCCCTCGAGGGGCCCCTCCCAAGGGGCCTGGTGCCGCAACGCCAAGGATTCGGGACCCACAAGCCCCAGCGCCAGACTCACCCTCCCGCCCCGCTGCCACCCGGGCCTCTAGGGGCACCGCCGGTCATCCAGGGCGGGAGAACGGGCAGGGTCCTCCGAGCCCCTGGTGACCTTCAAAGGCCCCCGCACCAAAACGCTTGGGCCCACGCTCCTGCTCTTCAGCGCCCTCACCTCGGCCTGCCCCTCCGCTCGCCACACAGCTGGCAGATCGGGCCTGCCGGCCTCCTGGGGGCTAACCCTAACCCTAGCTCACCCTCGGAGGGGCTCATCCCAAGGTGCCTGGAGCGGCAATGCCGGGCATTGGAGACCCACGAGCCACAGTGCTGGACTCACCGTGCTGCCCCGCCGCCACACAGGCCGCTAGTGGCACCACCGGTCATTCAGGGCGGGAGAACGGGAAGGGCCCTTGGAGCCCCCGGCCTCTTTCGAAGGCCCCCCGCGCCAGAAAGCTTGCGCCCACTCTCCCGGTAGCCAGTGCCCTCACGTCGGCCCGCCCCTCCGCTCGCCGCACAGCCGGCGGATAGGGCCCGCCAGCCTCCTGGGGGCTAACCCTATCCCTACGTCGGCCCCCGAGAGGTCCCTCCCAACGGGCCTGGCACCGCAACACCGGGGTTTGGGGACCCCTAGCCCCAGCATCCGACTCACCATGCTCCCCCGCCGGCAACTGAGCCGCTAGGGGCACCGCCGGACATTCAGTGCGGGAGAACGGGCAGGGCTTCTTGAGCCCTGGCGACCTTCGAAGGCCCCCCGCGCCAAAACTCATGGGCCTACGCTACCGCTCGCCAGCGCCCTCACCTCGGCCCTCCCCTCTGCTCACCGCACAGCCGGTGGATTGGGCCTGCGGCCTCCTGGGGGCTAACCATAACCCTAGGTCAGCCTCCGAGGGGCCCCTGCGAAGGGGCCTGGTGCCGCAACACCGGGGATTGGGAACCCCCCAACCCCAGCGACGGACTCACCCTGTCGCCCTGCCGCCACCCGGGCCCCAGGGGCGCCGCAGGTCATTCAGGGCGGGGAAAACGGGCAGGGTCCTCCGATCCCCCGGCGACCTTCGAAGGCTTCCCGCGCCAAAACGCTTCGGCCAAGCTCCCGCTCACCCGCGCCCTCACCTCGGCCCGCCCCTCCGCTCGCCGCACAGCTGGCACATCGGGCCTGCCGGCCTCCTGGGGGCTAACTGTAACCTTAGGTCGGCCCCCGAGGGGCCACTACCAAGGGTCTGCCCCCGCAACGCCGGGGATTGGGGACCCCCAAGCCCCAGTGCCGGACTCACCCTGCCGCCCCGCCCCCCCGGGCCGCTAGTAGCGCCGCTGGTCATTCAGGGCAGGAGAACGGGTTGGGCCCTCCGAACCCCCGATGACCTTCGAAGGCCCCCCGTGCCAAAACGCTTGGGTCCACATTCTTGCTCTCAAGCGCCCTCACCTGGGTCCACCCCTCCGCTCGCCTCACAGCCGGCGGATCGGGCCTGCTGGCCCCCTGGGGGCTAACAATAACCCTTGGTCGGCCCCCTAGAGCCCTTCCAAAGGGGCCTGGCGCCCCAACGCCGAGGATTGGGGACCCCCAAGCCCCAGCGCCCAAGTCACCCTAACACCCCTCCTCCACCCGGGCCGCTAGGGGAGCCGCCGGTCATTCAGGGCAGAAGAACGTACAGGGCCCTCCAAGCCCCCAGCGACTTTCGAAGGACCCCCGCGCCAAAACGCCTGAGCCCACGCTCCCGCTCGCCAGCGGCCTCACCTCCGCCCGCCTCTCCGCTTGCCGCAGAGCTGGCGGATCGGGCTTCCGGCCTCCTGGGGGCTAAATCTAACCATAGGTCGGCCCCCTAGGGGCCCCAGCAAGGGGCCTA
>NW_026622962.1:0-26415 GCF_023065955.2 Ursus arctos
ACTCCAAATCTTCATTTGCAGTTCAAGGCTAATTGCTCCATTGTATGCAGGAAACCATCCATTCAGACCTCTTTGCATTTTTACTTTAAGGTTTTACTTGTTTATTTGCCACAGAAAGTAGGGGAAGAGCACAGGCTGCAGGAGCTGCAGAGGGAGAGGGAGAAATAGGCCCGCAGCTGAGCAGGGAGCCCTATGTGGGGCTCAATCCTGGGACCCTAGGATCGTGACCCGAGCCAAAGGCAAACACGCAACCAACTGAGCCACCCAGGTGCCCCAATACTGAGTCTTAATCTGAGGTTTTCCGTCACAGTGGATTCTGCTGTCTCCATGTCAATTTCAACCCGCACTGAGACTTTTAAGGTGTAGGACAGGTGCTTCCCTAGGAAGTGAAGTTGGCACCCGAGCAAGAGTGAGAGGCGGTCGTCAAAACCAAATGTATCAATTCCATTGATGTTCACTCAGTTGATCCCATGGGAATCTCTAGGTGTCCAAGGGTAGAAGGAAGGGCTGACGTCCTCCAGCACCATGGAGTCTGGCAATGGACTGTGGACAGAGGCACCACCCCCAGCCTCAGGTAGGATAAGCAGACTTTGGCTTCAGCCTGTAGCAAGAAGGCCTTGCTAACTATATTGAGCTGGTGGGCGGTACCATGACCCACGGAATAACAGACAGCTGGATATGAAGGCTCAGAATCCGTGAGAGTCTCTATTTCCAGGAGAGCCCAGTGCCTGGCCAGCAATTGTTGCTTTCATGGTCTATAACCCAGGGCCAAGGAGGGCCGTTTCTTGCATTGGGAACCCATGGACAATTTACAGATACCATGGGTGGTCCAGGGACTCCAGAAAGTGGGAGAGGAGGTTGCTAAGGCCTTTTCACTAGGGCACTAGCAGGGGATTTTTTAAAAAGTTTATTTATGTGTTTGAGAGAGAACTTGAGCTGGCAGAGGAATCCAAAGGAGAGGGAGAAACAGGCTCCCCACTTAGTAGGGAGCCGAATGTGGGGTTCTATCTCAGGACCCCGAGATCATGACCTGAGTCAAAGGCAGACGCTTCACCAACTGAGCCACCCAGTCCCCCCTAACAGGGGATTTTAACTTGGACCGATCCTAGAGCCTTTTGTTGAGGGGAGCCCCACCCAACGTGGGCTCATTTACAAGTAACAGCATAAATGGGTTTCAGTAAAATTTATAAACAAGAAATAAGTTGTGTCCAGAACCCAAAAAATACTGAGCGATGTTGGACTCGTATGTCCTTTTTTCTTTTTAAAGATTTTACTTAGTTACCAGAGAGAAAGCGCAGAAGAGTGAGTGCACAAAGGGTGGGTGGGGCAGAGGGAGAGGGAGAAGCTGGCTTCCCAGTGAGCAGGGAGCCCTATGTGGGGCTTGTTCCCAGGATCCTGGGATCACGACCTGAACCAAGGCAGACACTTAACCCACAGAGCCACCCCAGCGCCCCTGCACTTGTATGTCCTTAACAAGTGTGTCAAACAAATGTCCTCACAGTAGGATGTCACAAAAGTGATGTCATACCTATGTTCCTGGAGAAAGATGGGTGCAGTAAGTTCCTGCCCTCAAGGATTGTGTGTGATAACAGTGTGGTTTGGGTGCCCTGTGCATAACAAGGTAAAACATGTCGCCTTCAAATTCAAGATGTTGAAATAGGCACTGAACAGAACATATTGGCCAAATATATAATAGCAAAATATTTACCACTTTTAAATTTGTTGGTCTCCCTTGTGAGTTTTATTTTTAAAAGATCTTATTTATTTTAGAGATTGAGAGAGAGAGAGAGAGAGTAAAAGAGGGGGGAGGTGAGGGGCAGGGGGAGAGAGAATCCCAGGTTGATTCCACCCTGAGCACAGAGTCCAGCAAGAGGCTCAATCCTATGACTCTGATATCATGACCTGTGCCAAAAGTTTAACTGACTGTGCCACCCAGGTGCCCCTAGGCGGTCTCAGAGTTTTAATGGGACCAGGGTATATTCTAATCAGGTATGGTAAGAAAGGAAGATATAGAAATAACTGTCACAATGGAAGAAGCTCTTTAGAAACACAGATCCCAAGAAAGGAGGTCATGAGAGCCATGAAGGGCCATCCAGGGAAGCACCAGGGTCAGTCAGGAGAAAGAGGGAGTGAAGGGAAAATGTGGGCAAGAGCCTTCACTGTGGTTTCCACGGGAAGGGACAGGTGAGGCAGGGTGAGCACGTTTAAGACTGGTTAGTTGGAATAATTTCAGTGGGCCTGGGCCACAGTGGTGTCTGGAGTAGTCTGTCCCTGCCCTGGGGTGATCAGGGCAGGGGATGGTGGCCCAGAGTGTAAGAGCTTCTTAGAGGGAGTGGTTGGGGGCAAAGGCCCTGAATTGGTTGGTTTACATGTGAAAGGTGTGCTCAGAGGCAAGCTGTGGACCATCTCCAAAAATTAACTATGCCTGTCAGGGACAGTCCCTCCAAAGTCACCAAGGCCTGAGATGTCAAAGCATTAACTACAGAAGCTAGAGAATGCAGTTATTTTACTAGTATAACCATCGTTTGAACCCTCGTATTAAGTCCATGAAGGTTAGCCAACCCGCATGTCTTAGCAGACATTAAGTTAATTCAGATTGCATGGTGCACTGGGTGTTATATGCAAGTAATGAATCATGGAACTTTACATCAAAAACTGGGGATGTACTGTATGGTGACTAACATAATAAAAATATTATTATTAAAAAAATAAAGTTAATTCAGAATTATGTTGTAGGGACAATAGCCAATTGGCCTCCTTTTATCTTTTGCCATACAAATAATTTTAGTAAATTTGGATTTTTTTTTAAGATTTTATTTATTCATTTGAGAGAGAGCAAGAAGTGTGACAGAGCAGGAGCTAGGGGGCGTGGCAGGGAGAGGCAGAGGGAGAAGCAGACTGACTCCCTGTCCAGCAGGGAGCCTGACATGGGGCTCAATCCCAGAATCCGGGGATCAGGACCCTAGGAGAAGGCGGGCACCTAATCGTCTGAGCCACCCAGACGTCCCTGTAAATTTTGGATTTCCAATTGGGTCAAATTGTGACACTATGTTGAATTAATTTGGGGTGGGAGGGAGGGTTCCATTCCTCCTTATTGTCAGTTTATTTATTCCTGGATTTACGTGGGGGGCGGGGGAGTGTCTTTTTACGCTGCTCATCTTTCTCTGTTTTTTCTTCCGGAGAGTCTCCAATCAGCATCATCAGGGTTGGAGCCTCTGTCATGGCAATAGCTGTATGGTTTCAAGTCTCTTGACTTAAGTCAGGGTGTGAATTGATACCTTCACTGTGCCACAGGGGTGCCGTGGATCTTTCCCCCATAACCCTGAGGATCCGGATCTTGTGCTAAACAGGTTTGGGCAGCGAGTGGTCAGTGAAAGAGCACAGGACCCACAGCCCAGACGCTGATGAAGCAAAACCATCTTCTGCTACAGCCTTTCTCTCCCGTGGACTGCTTCCCCTCCCTACTGTTCCTGCTCTGCAGATTGCCTCAGGATAGTTTTTCATTTCTAGCCACATAAAGTCATGAGTTTTGGGTTCTGTCTCCAATCACACATGGTGCACATGTTCTGGGTGTTTATGGGGAAAGGGAGCTGGGGGGTAGCGCCATGGCTGACTGTCCTCTTCCTGTGGGAATGCCAGTCCATCTCCCCAGTGTTGGAGTCCACAGCCAGGAAGACCATTTTGTCTGTGGCCGGAGTGGGAGCCTTAAGCCTCTCGATCACATCTAGAGTCCTTCGACAGGCTGGGAAGTAACAACACTAAGAGAAATGCAAGTGTGTGGCTGAGAGGGTTGCACTGGGAGAGAAGTGGAACACCAAACACCCCCCCCCCCACTTTTGTGTTTCTCATCAGCTCCTGGGCCCTGGGCTGCCATGGATGTGCACCTCAAAATTCTGAGGGCTCAGGAGGACACAGGGTAACAGGGAAAGGAGTGGTAGCTTGGGAGACAGGCAAGGCCACTCCCTTTGCCTGAACCACAGTGCTCATGAGGCAGCCACGGAGCCATTCTTATGTCTCCCTGGGGTCGTGGTCTCCTTCCTTTCCACCAACACCAGAGAGGGTCATCCCCAGGACTGTGCTTGGGGTGCGCTTTCCCCAACAGGATCTGCATGTCTGCCCCAGCACTGGCCCAGCTCCCAGTCGGTGGAACTCAAGCACACCAGTCAGCATGTGTGGTTGCGGACCTCAGCAGGGAGTCTTGGAGACCCATACAGGCCAGATGCAGGTCACATTCATGGCACCTCACGCCTAGATACAGTCAGTTCACATTGGTTCTCACCTTGTTGGCAAAGATGGGACATTAGTTTGGAAACGGATGGTGACTTCCATTTGAAAAACAGAACAGGAGCTAACACACAAGCTGGCCAGCGATGGCCAGTTCCCTCCCAGATAGTGCTTGTCACCTCTGAGGCTAGTTAGCTAACAAAGGAACAGTTCACGCTGTCCCCATGTCCTCAGTTAAGGTGGGCCACCTTGTTTGTGATGCCACTTGTTTTGTTCACCTTCTCCTCAGTTCCCTGGTGAGAGAGAGCTTCCTGTTGCAAACCTGTGGGGATCGCCTGACACCCGACGGCTGTGATTGACAGCAGTTCACTAGTCACATATGCTCACAGTTCAGGGGTAGGATCCCCCACACTGTGCAGGGCTGCACAGGGATTGCTCTTGGGAACACAGAGAATAAGCAGGGGCTTGGAAGGCAAGACTGTGTCCTAAAGGTGGAGGGGGGCTGCAAGTCCTGGTTCTGATGGGAGGGTATGAGTGGCTTGCTTGAAGAATTTAGTGGGCTTCTAGGGAACTGAATGCTGCTCCTCAAAAATCAACAGGCACCATGTCTGGTCCCTGTGGTGAGAAGGGTTTTTGTTTAGGAGACCTTACTTTGCATTTGGCCATTTGAGCCCCTCCTTGATTTTCCCAGGCATCAAGACAGCCCTTAGTATGGAATCTTAATTTCAGGCTTATGCCACAAGAGGGTATGAAAATCTAATTCTTCTTAGAACTAATAACGGAGTTTCACGGTGAAACAGTACACAGAATAAACACATACAGTAAGTTGTACTGCTATATACTAGATATGAACATGTGGGCACCACAATCAAACACACTCACAATGAGTAATAAAACTATACTTGGGGATAAATCTCACAAGGCATGTCCAGGAGTCACATGCTGAAAGGTATTTAGCACTGATAAAGGAAATCAAAGATACAAATACATGGAGAGATACACAATACTCGTGAATTGTAAGATTAAGCGTAGTAAAGATGTTAACTCTCTCCAGATTTTTTTTTTAAGATTTTATTTATTTATTTGACAGAGATAGAGACAGCCGGCGAGAGAGGGAACACAAGCAGGGGGAGTTGGAGAGGAAGAAGCAGGCTTGTAGCGGAGGAGCCTGATGTGGGGCTCGATCCCAGAACGCCGGGATCACGCCCTGAGCCGAAGGCAGACGCTTAACCGCTGTGCCACCCAGGCGCCCCTCTCTCCAGATTTATAGAGAGATTTAATGCAATTGCTGTAAAATCCAGTAAGGTTTTCTTTTTTTTTCCTTTTTTGTCGTGATAGATAAGATTATTCAAAAACGTAATGTGGAAAGACAAAGGAATTAGAGTAGTTTCAAAAACAATTTAATAAAAGAATCATAAAATGGGAACATACAGTGTACCAAGTTTCAAAACTTATTAGATACTTATAATTGGGAAGACAGTGTGTCATCTGCAGGGCACACACACAGATCAATAGAACAGAACAAAGAGCCCAGAAATCGTCCCCACAAATACATCCAACTGATTTTGAAAAAGGTGCTAAAGCAACTCAACTGAGGAAAGATAGCCTTTCAACGGACTGTAGGCATTTAAAGCTGTGATGAGCTCATAGGCCCCAGACTCAGAAAAGAGCACCAGCAGGGAAGGAAGATGGTAGTTTGAGGTCCTACCAGGTGCTGTTGGGAAAGGAGGGATCGTTTGTGCCCAGCTCAGGATGCAAGCTCCAAGCGCTGGGTGTCAGTTACTTTCATCATTCTGAGCCGAGATCCTCCTGATCCATCAATTCCACAGGCTCCTGGGATTGTCCCGTCAGCTCCCACACTGCAAACCGGGGTCACCCCTAACTGAGCATCCAGTGCTCCAGACTCCATTAGCCTTCCCATTAGCATCATTGTCAGCCTATATGAGGTGGCAAGATGGTTCTCAGTAACTCTGTAAGTACATCCTTCCAGTCCAGCAAAAAAGAGAGCTCTTCTAGCCTAGCCACTCCCTCCCGTTCGACCCTGGCATTCATTCTGATTGGACAAACCCACCACCACCCTCCCCAGCTCTAAAGTATGGTGAGGGTGTTTGTGTGTGTGACCGGCCAGGCCTTGGTAAGTTTCACCATGTTTCAGGCGAGGAGCCTCATCTAATCCACACGGATTGAAAGGAGGGTTTAGTTCTTCATCATTAACTCAGGCTGTTGTAGAAGAAAGAATGCTGGATAGACAGAACACCAAATGCCTACTTTAGCCTCTTGCGGAGAAGTTTCATGGTTAATGCCTGCTTTTTGCTCCAATATGAATGTCCACAGGGGTTTTACATTTCAGATTCTCTTTCCTTGACTTTGTCAGAGGATGCAGATGAGCTGGCAGTGAACGTTCTCTGACATTGTCTCATGACATAGTTGAGGACTACCCCAGTATAGTCTCCTCTTTGGAGGCATCGCACAGCCTGAGTGAGACGCCTGAACTAGCCAGTAACAAACTCCACTCCCGTGTCATAAAGGTCTAGCTCCTTCATCAGCAACTTCTAAAGGAGTTGGGCCTGCCTGCAGGAAGCCTTTGGCGTGGCCCTCAGTGAAAAACGGACCAGTGTCCTCTGAATCAGATTTTTTTTCTGCAGAACAGAGGTGTCCTTTGCTTAGAAAACGACAAGAGGCACATCAATATATCTGCCTCCACCTTCTTCCAATTACTCTCAGCCTCACCATCCACACCTATGGGATTGACACTTTATACTACTTGCCCTTCACACTTACTACTTACACCCATGGAATGTGTCCACTGCCAAGGTAGGAGACTGTGCTCATTCAGTGGTTTGCATTACCCTCTTGGCAGAGGACCACTCAACGAAAGTGGTGTATTTGATCTCACCACTCCCCCTGGCAAGCCTCCCTAAGCTCAACCTTCTCCACTGTCATTTCTACTTTGGGTATCAATGAGTTCTTGTCCCTCCATTAAATACTAAGTAAGCTTTTGATATCTGATCTTGCCCTAAGATATGTACCCTGACATTTTATTGTTAGTGTGTGGGTGTGTGTGTGTGTGTGTGTGAGTTCTTAAAGTTTGAGTAGCTCCATTCAGTGCTCCTGACAGAGAAATGGAACATACAAATGCACTTCTTTATTTTTCTAGGAAATGTTTTCTAAGAAGTCCAGTACAAAATATATATATAAGGAACGTCTTAAATATGCATGAAACACATGTGAACCACCCGAACGTGAGAAATGATTGAAGGGCCTATATAATCCTTCTCCTCCAGTGTTCTACCCTCCCCATTCCCTAAATGTCACAGATGTGGTGATTGTTTCCCCTCCCCTCATTCCTTTCTTCTTCTGTATAGTATTTTATCATTTATGTGCATTTACTCTAAACATTTGTTTTGCTTGGTTTGAACTTTTAAAAAATGTTCTATTCCCTTCTTTCACTGAATATTATGTTTCTTAACTTCAGCCATTGATGCTTGTAACTGGCAGCTCTAGTTCGCTTTCACTACTACATAGTTTCCTATTGGAGCAGTTTTCCGCACATTCCTTCCTCCACATTTGAAAGGCGATTATGTGCGCAAAGCCCTTACTTAGCACAACTCTTGGCGCAGAGTCAGCGCTCCATGAACATTTGTTCAGTGGTTGAGACTGAGCCCCGACTCAATGTAACACTAACACTTGTTTCCTCAGGCTGGATTCTCTGCGCCTCGCCCCAATGCTGAGGATCTTGCAGCTCTTCCCCCTCCTGTGAATGACAGAAAATGTTCTGGTGCTCTCCCCGTGCATCCATGACTACAATTCCCGGAATGCATTGCGGTGGCTCTTTACGTCCGTTTCCCTTTACGTCCCGCCCCCAGAGAGATTCTGCATTTAGTGGGCGGGGCTATATTTTTTTAATCCAATGAACCCTTCCTGAGGGGCGGAGAAATTGTCCAATCAGCGTCTGGGCAGAGTCGCCAATGAGCGGGAAGGTTGTCAGGGCAGCCGACGTATGCGGCGTCCCTAAGCCGCCTCAGCTGAGCGCGGTGGAACCAACCCCTCCTACCTTCTCCAAGGCTGGCTGGTTCCCCTGGCGCCTGCGGAACCCTCTTCCGTGTTCCCGGTGGGTGCAGCATCCCGGAACCTCCACGGACATGGCCAGTAGCCTGAGGACGCCCTCTTTCACCTCCTGTTCTTCCTCCTCGACAGACACAGACGACGACGACGGTGTGCGCGGCACTTGCAAAGATGCTTCTATGTGCAGAGGTGCCTGCGGAGCGCGGGGTCCCCGGGGGCGTCCCCGGGGGACTGGGGTTTGTGGGGGGGGAGGCGGGCCTGTGTCTCAGGAACACGCTTGTGCACTAGAAGGTAGCCGTCAAGTCGTGCGTCCCGGGTTTCACACGTGTGAAGTGCCCAGAGCGGGGCTTCATTCGTGGAGGTGATAATTACCTCACCTGTGCTGTGCGCCGGGCCTGGGGATGGCGTGAGTGGGACTCCGGCGCTGAACCAGGCAGACGGGGGCTTGGCCTTCTTGGGGCTAAAGTCTGTCTGCAAGACCGAGGAGAAGCAAATAAGTGCGGTGTTGATGGGGGAGGAGGAGTTCAGGTTCTCCCTCTTGAATAGGTTACTTTCCATTGGGGGTTGTCAGGATCCCCACTGCACCTGAGGTCGGGCCAGTCAAGGGGTGTGTGTGTGTGTGTGTGTGTGTGTGTGTGTGTGTGTAGGGGGGTCATGGTCTGCCTAGGAGCACGTAATATTGGTGTGCAGAGCCAGTACTTTTCAGAGGTCTTGCATGTTTGCCGCAAGAGTCTACATTCTTAGGGGTCTAGTGGGGCAGCGTTGTGAGCACAGATAAGTGTGACAAGTCGGAAAGCACGAGGCTGGAGTGTACTTCATTCATTGGTTCACTCAACAGAAATTGTTGAGAGTGTACTTTGTGGTTGACCCTTTCTTTTGGGTGGGTGGTGGGTATTCAGTGATGGGGAACACAGGATAAATAGGACTGGCATGGTGCATGATGTAGTTACCACCTGGCTGGAAAAGACAGGAAGCAAATAATTACCCATGATATACATAATTACCGCTTTGCTTTGAGTGCTGAGAAATACAGTGTGCATTAGAGGTTGTAATTTAGGCGATATCATATAAGCTGAGAACAGAAGGCTAAGAATAAACAGGGATGTGGGGGGGGGAGTGTTCCCTTAGAATAGGAGAGGAGTGTGAACTGTTAAAGGAAATGAGAGAATGTCCTTGAAGCTGGGGCCATGTAGGGACTGTAGGTTGGGGAAAGCCAATGTTTGGGGTTAAGACTTGCACTTTTTGTAGGTTCTTGGACACTAAGCGTAGTGATTGAAACATGGAGTCCAGAGCCAAGCTGATCCTAGCTCTGCCACTTATGAGCTGTGTTACTAAACCACTCTGCATCTCAGTTTCCTGATTTGAGAAATGGGGATGATGATAATCCCTCTTCACACATGACTGTGAAGATTAAATGATAGTTAACATTAATAAAACACTTAGAGCCATGTCTGGCATGTAGTAGGTGTTAGTGGTGGTTGATTCAAGAAATAGATGAATACATATCTAAGTATTGAAGACTTGGAGGCAGTGTGTGGTGAAATTTGTGAAGGCTAATGGCTTCCACCCAACTTCATTTCTTCTCCAGCATTCAGGTGCTGTTGACCACGTGTGTCACACTGTTGAATTAGAAATAATTTTTCTCATATTGACTGTTATTTGCTAAGAGAATCTGAAGTGCCATCGATGTGATCAGAGAGAGAGAATACTTTTCAGTACGATGTTACAATTAGGTTTATTTAAAATTTATTGGTACTATTGATTATTTAATATTTGTTGGTAACTGTTTTTGCAAAGTTGCTTACTTAAAAAAAAGTAAATTGACCGTAGAGTAATTCAGACACAGAATAAGGACAGAGAAGTAGTATAACTAGAGCTTGCCTTTTCTTGACTCTCCATGGGATAGTTTTGATAATTTCTCTGTTCTTCTCTTAGATTCCAGTGCCCCCCTGTGTCTGCAGACATCTCAACATTGTAAGGGAAGTTTGGGTTTGGAATTGCAGAGACTCTAGGCAGTTGTACCCAGCCCAGAGGGCAGATCAGCAGAGCCTGTGGGGCTTTTTAAAGAAAACACAAATGCTTAGGTCCTCCTCTAGACTGACTGAGTCAGAATCTTCTGGGATAGGCCTCAGGCTCTAAAGACCAGGCATGTGTGCCATCGGGATGCAATCCTTCAAGGTTTTTTTTTTTTTTTTTTTGCACTGGGCTTTCCTTCATCGGAACAACATGCACCATGATTGGGAGATTACATAAATTAATGTTTGAGGACATTTTCCAGGGCTCTGTCCTTCAAGTTTTGTGATCTGCATCTTCACTGTAGTGTGTTAAACCCTTAAGCCTTGTCAGAAAGTCATGTTATTAATAACGTAGGGATTCCTTGCATTACCTGGGGAAATCACTTTCTGCCTCAGTCCATTCTTTGGAATGGGGATTAGAATGGTAACCCACCTTTGGGATGTAAGGATGAAATGAGAAATAGGTCCAAGGCAGTTAGTACAGGATCCGGCACAGAGTGAAGCCTTCCATAAATTATTATTACTACTTCTGATTTCCCTCCACTATTTATTTATTTTACGGATTTTATTTATTCATTTATTTTAGAGAGAGAGCGTGCATGGGCGGGGGCAGAAGAGGATGGAAGGGGGGGGGAAGATCTTGAGCAGAATCCCCACTGAGTGTGGAACCCAACTTGGGGCTCAATCTCAGGACTTTCAGATGATGACCTGAGCCGAAATCAGAAGTTGGACACTGAACCGACTGGGCCACCTAGGCACCTCTTGATTTCCCTCTGTTCTGAATATTATTTGGTTGCAGTTATGGAGTCCTAGTTATGTCCTAGCTGTGGGTCAGGCTGGTGCCTGCCGCCCTAGGTTACAGTCATAAAACCCTTAAAAAATAACGTTAAGAAAGCCAGTTGGCCTCCCAGGACACCTAGGAGTCCCTCTAAAACAGGGAACCATCCTTTCCTACTGTGACAGTGGTCAGCATCCTCCAGAAAGGCCACTGGAAGCACACCTGTCCTTAAACACAGTGGGTTCGTTACTCATCCTGAGGCAAAACCCACATCATGGGGAACTGTGGGGCTGGTGAATAAGAAAGAGGGTGTTAGAAAGAACTTACAGGATTTGGACTTTGGGTGGATGTTTTGGGGAGTGTTCAAAGAAGCAGGTGTGCTTCAAAGAAGCACACAAAGCTGTGCTCTAGACTGCGTGCCGACTGGAGGTGAGACAGTTCTGGGATTGGGTAGCTCCATCAGTCTTTTCTAGAAGGAGGTATGAGTAGTGTGACAACTGGTGTCGTTCAGGAGGAAGGCACTTGCTGGTATCAGCTGGGAGAGAGGAATGATTGGTATTTTCTACCTGGCATGACAACCTGGTTTTTGTCTGTTTGGACAAGAGGAAGTGGTCCTTTTTTGTCTCCCTTCATCACCTTGGCTATGTCACGTTGTGCTGCTATTCTGCGAGATGGTTTGTGTCCAACAGGAGAACCACATGGCCTCCCTGTGAGCCCCAGGCCCGCTTCTACCAGCAGTGCAGCCTGGCTCAAGGTGCCAGGCGACCTCCTCGATGTCACCGCTGCTTTTCCTTCCTTCACAGTAGAGGAGGGAAGTCTTCAAAAGGCAAATAGGTGTTTGCCAGGTAGAAGAAACTAGCCTGGACATTGAAGCACAGGGCTGTGTCAGGGGCACAAGACACTGGGTCGAGGAGTGAGTAGCAACAAGAATTCTGGAGAAGTTGTCAGATAACGAAATGCAGGAGGTAGAAGGGTTTCAAGTGGGGGAGCTGACATGCTCTGCGTTTGCTTTAGACGGATCCCCGGCAGCCTTGCGGGAGATGCATTGGTGACCAAGGGAAAGTCAAGGGAAAGTCTGTTCCCCTTTCCTTTTCTGGCTCAGGGCCCTTCTCCTACCTGCTCTGTTGCAACAAGTCCTTCACGTCCAGCTCCCTGTCCCATCCACGTGCTCCTGCTCTGGCCAGGGTGATTCTTTTGGAATCCCAGATCTTCTGTTACGTGTTCCTGGAAACCTTTTGATTCCCCATGAGCCGCAAGGTGAGAATCTGCACTGTGTGGCATGACTCACTTTGCTTTTCATGATCTTCTCACGGAACCCTGGGTCTCCCGCTGCCAACTGGAAATCTGCATTCCAATGTCTCATAATTATCTCAAACCCATTCTTTCCAAAAGTGTGCTTGAGATCCCCTTCCTGTATTTTCCTCATTGCCACTGCTACTCCCCAACTCCGTGAATGGGGCCACTGTGTCCTTCAGCTCCCACGTGCAAAAGGGAGGAGTCATCTTGGAACTCTGCTTTGACTTCCTCACCCCCTTATGCGATCATTCACCCAGACCTGTGACTTTATCTGCTAAAATATTTCTGGAATTTTGGGGCGCCTGGGTGGTGCAGTCGTTAAGCGTCTGCCTTCGGCTCAGGGTGTGATCCCAGAGTCCTGGGATCGAGCCCCACATCGGGCTCCCTGCTCTGCTGGGAGCCTTCTTCTTCCTCTCCCACTCCCCTGCTTGTGTTCCCTCTCTTCACTGGCTGTCTGTCTCTCTGTCAAATAAATAAAGTAAAATAAAATCTTTAAAAAAAATATTTCTGGAATCTACGTCCTTTTCTCCACCTCTGCTTCTTCCCTCTCAGTCCAAGTTACAGTCGTTTGTGGTCTGAGCCATGCTGCTAGTCTGCTCGCTGAGCTTCCAGGTGCTCCTGCCTCCCCCAAATCCCTGTCTCCCCCTGAAGCCAGAGGTTTGTGGAAGGCCCGTTCGATCATGTCACTGCCTAGTTTCCTGGCTTCTTGTTGCTGTTTGAGATAGACCCAGATGTTCCTTCTGTGTCTGCAAGGCTGCTCCGTCCTCCTTCTCCCGTCTTGCTTCCCCCTCGCCTTCCCTGCCCTACCCGATCTGGTCAGTCCTTCCAGTGTGCCCGCCGGCCTTGGGGCGGCTCGGCTGCTCCCGCTGCCCAAGATGCTTTTACCCCCACCCCCCTTGCCTCATGAGCTCTCATCTTCCCTTAGATGAATGCAGTCACTCCACATTCTTTACTGAATGCCTGCTCAGTTGCCGGAGGCTCGGTTCTCATGTGGTTCCAGATGTGACCCAGACAGACCATGGTGGAGCTGTTAGCGAGCCTTTCTTCCAGAGAGAGAAGCGCCAGGGAACACAGAGGCAAGCAGTCCGGCGTGTCAGGGGTGCTGGATGCTGTAGGAGGGCTGGAAGGCTTTATCATCTGAGCTGGGATGGCCGGAGAAGCACCCTGAGGACAGCGTTGGGGAAAGCCTTGCAGGAGGTGAGGGAGTGAGCCCTGTGCGTGTCTGTGGGAACAGTGTCCCAGGCAGAGAAGGGGGAGTAGGAAGGCCTCCGTGGAGAGAGCTGGGCTGACTCGTTCCAGGAACGACGAGGCCAGAGTGAGGGAGAAGGAGGAGATAGCAGATGGGGTCTTAGGGACCTGGGGTGGTGGCCACTGGGGGATTTTGAAGTGAAGAGTGAGGTGACCTGACTTGGGTTTTATGGGATCACTTCAGCTTCTCTGTTGAGAACAGTGAGGGTGGAAGCAGGGAGATCAATTAGTCGGCTACTGGAATATTCCAAGACATGATGCTGCCGGCTTGGATCAGGATGGTAGGGGTGGAAGTGATGAACACAGACCAGGTTCTGGGTACATGTTGAAGAAAAAGCTGATGGGATGTGCTGACAGATTGGATGTGGGTGAGGCCGATGAGTGAAAGAAGGTCCCCAGCCTTCTGGCTCATGTTGGATGCGGCTCCCTCCGGCGGCCCCTGACACCTGCAGACAAGGTCCAGCCCATTATCTGTTCTCTATGTATCTTCTTCGTGGCAGTCAGCCCCATCGCAATGGAGACATCTTGTTTAATGTTTGTCTCCCCCGTGAGAATCATGGTGCCAAGAGGGACCGTGTGTGTCTCAGGGCCACGTGCCTTGTAGACCCCTAGGAAGTATTCCTCAGCCAGCAGAGTGACGAGGAACTGAATGTAGATGCTCAAGGTTCTATTTCCTGATGAGGACTCAAAATTGCCATGTTCTGTTTCCCTGGTTTTGAGTGGTCTGTGTGTTTTAGAAAGCAGGCCAGGGGCTGGAAGACTGAGATTCTATTGTGAGAATTCCAGAAGTTAACCTGATTTCAACTGCATCAAAAAAAGTCACTCTTGAGGTGCAAGTGGGTCAGAGGATCACCTCTTGGGAGAGGTAGCATTTTCTGGAAGGCTTAGCTAGGCCTTTCCAGCTCACTGATGGTATCTTCCTGGCTCTGCCCAGAGAGCAGGGCTGAACTTTTGATCTGAAATATTCTGATGGTGGGGATTGGTGCTTTCCCTCCCCAGAGACGACATGTCAGTTTAGAATGAAAATATTCTGGTGAGGACAAATTGGCAGCCAAACGTGCTCATCGGGAAAGTCAAATAAATCATGGATTTTCTGGGTTTTTTGTCCCCTCACCCCATTTTTCCCATAAGGAACAAATCAAATTTTGGCAAGTATTTGTGAAAAACAGTGGTCTGAGATCTAGAATACTAATTTTTTTTCTTTTAATGGTTAAGTTTTTTTTTAAGATTTAATGTTTAAGTAATCTCTACACACAGCATGGGGCTGGAAATCACAATTTTTTTTTTAAAGATTTTATTTATTTATTTGACAGATAGCCAGTGAGAGAGGGAACACAAGCAGGGGGAGTGGGAGAGGAAGAAGCAGGCTTCCAGAGGAAGAGCCTGATGTGGGGCTCGATCCCACAAGGGAGGGATCAGGCCCTGAGCCGAAGGCAGACGCTTAAGGACTGAGCCACCCAGGCGCCCCTGGAAATCACAATCCTGTCAAGAGTCACATGCTCTCCTGACTGAGCCAACCTGGCCCTCCTTAAGGATTAACTTTTTAAATGACAAAAGTAAATACATTTCTCCCACTCAGCCTAATTTGAATATACTGTGCATACAGTGTTTTTTGTGTTTTTTAATGGCCGAATTGTATTCCACAGTGTAGTTGTACTTTACGTGATGATTCTTCTGTTTGTCATTTGGGTGGCTATGATTTTGCTATTAAGATCGGGCTGTGATGAACATATTTTTGCATGTGTGTTTGAGTTTTCCAGTGAGATGGATTTCAGGGTAAGAGCTTCTGCAAAATGATCCTCAAGAGTGATTATGTCAGTTTCTGTTTTGACCTATGGTAAATAAGATGCTAATCACAGAGTATTTCTCAGTCTCTTAAATTTTTTGTCAACATGCGGGGGTGGGGGGGAAGATAATGCCTGTTTTAAATTTATATATATATATATATATGTTTCTGTTTTATATTTAAATCTAAATATATATTTATTATATATACATATTTATTTTGTATATGTGTTTAAATTTATATATATAAATATATATTTATACATATACAAATATATATTTTAAAGAGTTACTTGTTCACGAGTGAACACAGGGGAGGGCCAGAGGGAGAGGGAGAGAGACAATCTCAAGCAGATTCCACACTGAGCACAGAACCTGACTGGGGCTGGATCCCACAATCCCGAGATCATGACCTGAGTCAAAATCAAGAGTCAGATGCTTAACCGATTGAGCCACCCAAGTGCCCCTTAAATTTATATTTTTATAATCAGTAGTAAGACTGAGCATTTTTAGTTGGTCACTGTCAGTGATACTTTTTTCACATGAGCCTTCTCTCCTTATCATTTTCCTACTGGGTTGTTGTCTTTTTGTTTGGGTATTTATATTTTTATTATTGATTTGTAAGAACTTTTTATATGTAGGATAGTAGTCCTTTGCCTCTGTATTTGTTGCAGTATTTTCTCTCAAACTGTTGCCTTTCAGTTTAGCTTGTACCATACATTTCATGATACGTTTCATTCTGAATCTTTATGGTGCCAAATCTCACAGTCTAACTTTATGGCTTGTGGCTTTGGATAATGCTTTAAAAGACCATTTTCAATCACTACATTTTCTTTTAGCACTTTTTTGGTTTGGGCTCCTACTGCTTAGACCATTCATCTATTTTTATTATTCTGTATGTTATAAGGTAGCAGTTTTGGTCCCTACAACATCTAGTGATGGTCTATATCCCCCATGGATTTGAAACATCACTTAGATACTAAATTGTTATATATATTTTAACACAGCCATGTGTCTGTCTTCTTCACTTCCAGTTGGAATTTGTTTTTTTCATTTTGATGCATGAACATTTTGACTTGCAAAGTTACTTAGTTGTGAATTGATTGAGAGCTCCCACAGCTTGCTTCTCAGAGTAAGAATAGGTTTGTACTAGGGAATAACACCCTTTTCTTAGTTCATTTGAGCAGCTATACTGCAGGAAGGAAGAAAAGAAAGGGACACTGACCAAAGGTATGTGTGTAAGTCTGTGAAAGCAATAGCTTTTCAGGAAGCCTGTGGTGTAGACTTCAACATACATGTCATTGGCCAGAACTAAGCATGTGGCCCTACCTCTAGGTGCAGGAACATGTGAGAGGGGAGAATTTCTCACAGGGCAGATTGATACCTTGAACAAAATTAGGGTCCTCTTAGTAAGGAAGAAGGGGTAGGTGGATATTGAAAGGGGAATTTGGAGGGTCAGCTACATCTCTCTTGGCTCTTTTTTTTTTTTTTCCTTTATAATTTCCCTAGGTCGGGGTGCCTGGGTGGTTCAGTCGGATTGAATGGCTTAATCTCAGGGTTTGAGTTCAAGCCCCACGTTGGTCTCCATGCTGGGTGTGTAGCCTATTAAAAAAAAAGAGAGAAAAGAAAAAGAAAAAAATTACCTCAAGTATTCTTAAGAGACAGAGGTGAAAGGGAAGAAAGCAAATGGAGGTGGGAGGGCAGGGGAGAAAAGGAGATAATTTGTAAAATGAAATGCTCAGGTCTTATTATTCAGTTTGATGAGCATTTTAAGAAATGTATACAGTTGACTCTTGAACAACATGGGTTTGAATTGCATGGGTCCACTTCTATGCAGATTTTTTGATAAATATAGTACAGTACTGTAAACATATTTTCTTTATGATTTTCACAATATTTTCTTTAGTTTGTTGAAGGAATACAATATATAATACATCTAACATACAAAATATATGTGAATGGACTGTTTATGTTATCAGTAAGGCTTCTGGTCAACAGTAGGCAATTAGTAGTGAAGTTTTTGGGGAGTTGAAAGTTAAATGAAAATTTCTGACTGCACAGGTGTCAGCACCCTTAACCCCTGTGTTGTTCAAGTGTCAACTGTATATCTGTGCCCCACCACCAAAACCAAATATGAACTGTATATGAAACTCCAGAAGTTTCCTTTGTATCTCTTTCTAGTTAGGCTCTTTACCTCCACTGGTCATTTTCTGATTTCAGAATCTGTGGTAGATTAGATTTGCCTTATCTTGTAGGTCGTGTAAATGGAATTGAATGGTATGTATTCTTTTGTCTTCTTCCACTCAGTGTGTTCTTTGAGATTTATCCATGTTGTGTTCACTTATCAAAGATAAACAAAGCCAGATCCTAGTTTAAGTGGTGAGGACAGATTTTAATCAGCAATAACTCCTGCAATCAGGAAAAGAGTCCAGCATGAATTCAACTCAAACTCAGTTTGTACAGAGGGCATTTTAAAGAGAGAATGAGGGAGTAAGGCCAGGTATGAATAAAGTCAGAGAAGTAAAAGATTACAAAAAGTGAGAAAGGCGTTGTTCCATGTGAAACCACCTGCATTTACTCACTGGGAGACAGGAGCCAGACTTTTCAGTGTTGGCTGAGCAAACAGTAGATGCCTTGAGTTTTCTCAGTCATGGACTAAGGGGGACTGGCGTTGTCCTAGGGCTGGGGTCTTGAGCTGTTAGAAACTATGTTAGTGTTTGGCCCAGTCTGCATATGATAAGCCAAGGTTGAGGCCTTGTCGAGAAGGGGGTTCAGAGGAATCTGGCTAGAGTTTGGTCAAGGAGAGAGTCTTTGTCAGTGTAAAATAGTTTGTTCCTTTGTATGTAGTGTGCCTATACCACAATTTGTTCATCTGTTCAACTGATGATTAGACATTTTGTTGTTTCCAATAATTTGGTCATTATGAATAGGCTATAATAAACATTCTTATAGAAGTCTTAGATTTCTCTCAAAATTGCTTCATGGGATTGCTTAGTCACAGGGTGGGGATATATTGAACTGCTAGACTAATTTCCAAAGTGGTTTATCAGTTTACACTTCCCACCAGCAATATAGTAACACCCCAGTTGCTCAGCATCCTCGTTGACATTCTGTGCTGTCAGTGAGGGTGAGATAGCATCTCATTATGGTTTCACATTACATTTCCCTGGTGACAAATGATCTTAGGCACCTTTTTGTGTGTTTATTGGGCATTCGTACATCTTTTGTGAACTGTCAGTTCAAGTCTTTTGCCCATTTTTGCTGTTCCTGTTGTTTTTGGTTTTGACTTATTGGAATTTATGATATATTCTGAATAGGAATTCTTTGTCACGTAGATGTATTGTAAATATACATGTATAAGAAAATGAAAATTTAAAATATTTACAGTAGCATCAAAAAATGTAAAGTGGGGGTGCCTGGGTGGCACAGCGGTTAAGCGTCTGCCTTCGGCTCGGGGCGTGATCCCGGCGTCTGGGATCGAGCCCCACATCAGGCTCCTCCGCTATGAGCCTGCTTCTTCCTCTCCCACTCCCCCTGCTTGTGTTCCCTCTCTCGCTAGCTGTCTCTGTCTCTGTCGAATAAATAAATAAAATCTTTAAAAAAAAATGTAAAGTTTTTGGGGTGACTGGGTGGCTCAGTCGATGAATCATGTGACTTTTGATCTCAGCTCAGGTCTTGAACTCAGGGTTGTGAGTTCAAGGCCTGCATTGGTCTCCATGCTGGGTGTGGAACCTACTTAGAAAACGAAAACAACAGCAGAAAACCAAACTGGCTAGGAATAAGTCTCAAGAAAGACATGAAACACCTTTACACAGAAAAAATAAAACATTGTTGGGAAGAATTCAAGAAGACTGAAATAAATGGGAGATATGCTTTGTTTATGCATCGGAAGATTTGCTGTCATCAGGATTTCTGTTCTCCACCACTTGATTCATGCAAACAATGCAATCCCAGTCAAACTTGTAGCCATCTTTTTTAGAAGAAATGACCAGATTGATTCTAAAATGTATATGGAAAGGCAAAGGGTCTGGAATAGCCAAAATAGTCTTCAAAAGAACACAGTTGAAGAATGCTTATTCCTGCTGAATTTTAAGACTTATAGCAAAGCCACAGTAATCAAAGTCTTCGGCATAAAGATAGATCAATGAACAGAATAGAGAGTCCAAAAATAGACCAAACACAAGTACTGTTGATTGATTTTTGCCCAGAGTGTCAAGTCAGTTCAGTGAGGGAAAGGAAGTCTTTTTAATGAATTATTCTGTTTGAACTGGATATTCAGGTGGAAAGAAAATGGAGCTTGACCCGTACCTTGTTCTGACACACACACATTAATTTGGAATGGATCCTAAACCTAAATATAAAAGCTGAACCAGGGGGCGCCTGGGTGGCTCAGTCACTTGAGTCCAACTCTTGATTTTGGCTCAGGTCATGATCTCAGGGTCATGAGATCAAGCCCCGTGTCGAATCAAGCCCTGTGTCAGCCTCCACACTCAGTGAGGAGTCTGCTTGAGATTCTTTACTTTTGGCCCTTCCCCTGTGCACACTCTCTCTATCAAATAAATCTTGAAAAACAGAAAAGCTAGAACCATAAAACTTTTGTATGAAAACATGGGAGAGTATCTTGATGACCTTGGGGTAGGCAAATGTTTTGTATACAGAACATAAAAAGCACTAATTACAAAGGAAAAATAGATACACTAAGAACATGAGCAGGCAAGACAGGCTGGGAGAAAATATTCAGAATACATGTTCTTAAGTGTTTTATTTTTTCCAGAAGTATGTTAGCATTATTCAGGTCCATGGTATCCTATTATTCTATTCTGTATTAACTGTTTTTTTTTATTGTTTGTTTGTTTAAGTCAGGTATGAGACATTGTACCGCGGAACTTTCTGATTGACTTCTCCTTATTTCACCCTCTTGTGAATGTTGGTTCATTTTCCATTAACGTCTTGCCCACTATTCAGGGACTCCTTACAACAGAGAGAGTAGATTTTATATCCTGTTAATCCTTGTGAAGTAATTGGCTGTTAGATGAAGCCAGAAGGCAATCCCAGTAGCTTCCATTGGGAGGAAACGTTAGCCTATGAGTCTTAGTTAATTGAGGCACAGCGTTGTTTTTTCTTTTCAATATTTTATTTATTTATTTATTTATTTATTTATTTATTTATTTATTTATTTGAGAGAGACACAGAGACAGAAAGACAGAGTGGGCGGGAAGGAGAGAGGGAGAGGGACAAGCAGAGTCTGCACTGAGCTTGGAGCCTGAACACTGAGATCATGACCTGAGCTGAAATCAAGAGTCGGACACTCAATTGACTGAGCCATCCAGGCGCCCGTTTTGTTTTTTTTCTTAATTTTTTTTTTAGTATGTTATGTTAGTCACCATACAGTACATCCCTGGTTTCTGATGTAAAGTTCGATGATTCATTAGTTGCGTATAACACCCAGTGCACCATGCTATACGTGCCCTCCTTACTACCCATCACCAGTCTATCCCATTCCCCCACCCCCTCCCCTCTGAAGCCCTCAGTTTGTTTCTCATAGTCCATAGTCTCTCATGCTTGATTCCCCCTTCTGATTACCCCTCTTTTTTTATCCCTTTCTTCCCCTACCGATCTTCCTAGTTCTTCTATTCCATAGATGAGAGAAATCATGATAATTGTCTTTCTCTGCTTGACTTATTTCACTTAGCATTATCTCCTCCAGTGCCGTCCATGTTGCAGCAAATGTTGAGAACTCGTTCTTTCTGATAGCTGAGTAATATTCCATTGTATATATGGACCACAACTTCTTAATCCAGTCATCTGTTGAAGGACATCTCGGTTCCTTCCATGATTTAGCTATTGTGGACAATGTTGCTGTGAACATTGGGGTGCATATGGCCCTTCTCTTCACTACTTCTGTATCTTTGTGGTAAATACCCAGTAGTGCAATGGCTGGGTCATAGGGTAGCTCAATTTTTAACTTTCTAAGGGACCTCCACACTGTTTTCCAGAGTGGCTGTACCAACTTGCATTCCCACCAGCAATGTAGGAGGGATCCCCTTTCTCCACATCCTCTCCAGCAATTGTTGTTTCTTGCCTTGTCAATTTTTGCTATTCTCACTGGCATAAGGTGGTATCTTAGTGTGGTTTTGATTTGAATTTCCCTGATGGCTAATGATTTTGAACATTTTTTCATGTGTCTGTTAGCCATTTGTATGTCATCATTGGAAAAGTGTCTGTTCATATCTTCTGCCCATTTTGTGATTTGTTTATTTGTTTCTCGCATATTGAGTTTGAGAAGTTCTTTGTAGATCTTGGATACCAGTCTTTTATCTGTAGCGCCATTTGCAAATATATTCTCCCATTCCGTGGGCTGCCTCTTAGTTTTTTTGACTGTTTCCTTGGCTGTGCAGAAGCTTTTTATCTTGATGAAGCCCCACAAGTTCATTTTATCTTTTGTTTCTCTTGTCTTCCGAGGTGTGTCATGAAAAAGGTTGCTTTGGCCGATGTCGTAGAGGTTGCTGCCTATGTTCTCCTCTAGGATTTTGATGGATTCCTGTCTCACATCGAGGTCTTTCATCCATTTGGAGTTTATCTTTGTGTATGGTGTGAGAGAGTGGTCAAGTTTCATTCTTTTGCATGTAGCTGTCCAATTTTCCCAGCACCATTTATTGAAGAGACTGTCTTTTTTCCACCGGATGTTTTAAACAGGCCAATTAATTATGAAGAGATTGAGTCAGTGATAAACTCTGACAAAACTCTTTGTTTTTGTTTTGTATTTTCCTTAGGTGATTAACACTTTAGGCCTTGCGGATCCGCTGAGGAAAGCAACGGCGCTCACAAGAAGGAAAACAGACTCAAAGTCTGTGTAGGTACAAAGTTTATTGCCCTTAAGACTTTGCTTCCTGCCTTCCATTTATAACCAAGAACGAAACCAACAAGAAATAGAAACCAAACACTGAGACTAGTCCATGCAAAAGAACAACGATAAAAATGAGAGGTAGAGCAATATCTTACAGGCCAGTATGCAGCCTGCAGTTAACATTCCAAACTTGAAAACCGATGCGAAGAGTATCGGATTGATTTTTGCAATTGCATAAATATACATCGTAGGTACGTATATATGTACGTACCCTGCGTATAAATACACACACACATCCACACAGACACCGTTTGCGCAACTGAAGTGTTGGGGGAGGGATGGCAGTCCAAGTGGGTAAGTAGGTTTGAAAAGCAATAGAATGAAGTTTCCTGCAAGGTTGCACAGCTTGAGGAAACAGCCTTGACCTCTGTCTGTAAAGCGGTGCCTTCCACATAGGCTGCTTCCGAGGGTTGTACGTGTTCCTGTTTGTCCAGCATGCGGAGTAATGCCTGGCACTGGAGTCAGCACTCAGCACTGTTGATTAGAAGTGAAATGAAGCAGCCCCAGCCTCGACCCTCACTGGCTGGGAGAGCGGGGAGGGCCCCTTCCCATTCCCTCAGACGAAGAACTGCCCGCTGGAGGGCATGTCACACCTCTCCTGGCAAGTTCCCACTGTTGCAGGTGACACTCCTGCCGATAGGGCAAAGTCAGTCAGTGCTTCTTGAATGAACAGGTGGCTGGACCAGATCCGCGTTTCCCATGGGAGGAATGTGAGGTGACTTTAGGTAGCACCCCGGTAGATGTGTTACATTTTCAAAGGTATTGATTACAGGGTGTGTTAGAAGAAAATATTAGGTAGCACGTCACACCTGGGTGCTAAAAGAAGTGAGTTGATCTAAAGGACTGTTGAGGGGCCCCTGTGTGGCTCAGTGGGTTGAGCATCTGCCTTTGGCTTGGGTCATGATCTCGGGGTCCTGGGATTGAGCTGCATGTCGGGTTCCCCGCACGCTTCTCCCTTTTCCTCTCCCTCTGCCACTCCCCCTGCTTGTGCTGTCGTTCTTGCTTGTTCTCAGTCTCTCAAATAAATAAATAAAATATTTAAAAAATGTAAAATAAAGGAATATTAAATGGAGCAGGTGCATGGTGAATGTCATGAAAATTTCAGGACAATCGTGGATTGAATGAACACTGTTAAAAGGTCTTTCTAAATCTGATATTTTTCATTCTTGGCATTTTATTTCAATATCTATTTATTTATTTAACTTTTTGAGAGAGAGAGAGAGAGAGAGAGAGAGAACACGTGTGAGCAGTGGTGGGGAGGGCAGGGGAGAGAGAAAGATCCCAAGCAGGCTCCACGCCCATTGCAGAGCCAGACATGGGCCTCAATCTCAAGAGTCTGAGATCACAATCTGAGCCACAACCAGGGGTCGGCTGCCCAACAGACTGTGCCACCCAGGCACCCCTGATTTCTTCCTGGTGTGTCCTGCAGTCACTGGAGCATCGTGTTAGAGTTGTCATTACGTGTGCACATGGACGTGCTCAGTCTTCCTCGTGGAGTGGTTGGACCGCTGCACTCACAGCCCCTGGCTGCTTCAGTCCACGTACCATCTAGGGGCCATTTGAAGAAGGGGCACAAATTCTAATTGCTGTTCGAGAACCATCCATCGATACCTTCTGATCAGACCAAGAAAGACTCAGTAACACAGCCTACACCTGGAGGGTCAGGAGCTTGGAAAGAAATCTCAGAGCCGATGATGGCGATCTCTTCAGAAGCGCAGCCTCGCCAGTGTGCTTGGCTGCACGAAGGTCAATGCTGTGTGGAAACTCCCAGATATCCTGAAAGGGAAGACCTAACCAACCCATGTCACTCATCTTTTTCCTTTCATTCTGTTCAAATAAGTCTAAAAGGGCTTTTTCATAAACACAAAATTAGAATTCTAAGCAATAAGAAAAACACTGACTAACTGGCAGTGTTTCTTCTTTTTTCTGTCTTACAATTGATGGTGTCTTAGAATGAAATACGGCATATGGTTAGTGTAGAAACATTCTAAAACAAAGAGAAGTTAAAACACACACATACACATACACACCCATGCACCCCAGAAATCTCTGATGTTTCTCCTGTTTCTCTGCTGTTCTTCAGCCTCCCTGCCTGCCTTCTGCTACTGGAACATTCCAAGGCGCTTCCTGCCCCAGAGCATTTCTATCTGTTGTGTGTCCTGTCTGGAATGCCTTTTGCACAGCTCTCTCCGATTCTGTGGGGCTCCACGTGGCCTTCCCTTTTCAGGGAGGCCTCCCTTTTACCTTCTCTAGTGCAGGTCCTTCCATCCCCCATGCTGTTGTCCTTCATCTGGCATAAGCTCTTATGTCTCTTTGTGTCTGCTCTTCCCGGGCTCCCCACGGTATCCCCAATGCCTGGCACTTAGCAGACACTGGACAGGTATTGCTTGAACTGGATCCATAGTGTTAAACTGAGGGCGAATGCAGCAGCTGCTCCTTGTCATCCAGGAGAGGGCAGTAGGAAGTACAGGGAGGAGCTCCTAGAGGAAGGCAGTTTGGTCAGCTTTTCAGCAGGTAGAGCTGCTGAGTGGTGGAGCGAGTGCCTTCTTTGTGGGGCGTGCTCAGGGAGTGGCTTGGTGTTGTTGAAGGGTTCTGGCACCGGATGTCAGGGTTGGCCAGTCATTTGGAATGTTCCTTCCAACCAGACATCCATGTTTGAGGACTGTTCTCATCACTGGTCTGTGGTTCTTGCTTCAACTGCAGATGTGGCTTTTACCACTAGATGGCACTAGATGATGCCTTTGAGGACGGTGCTCCTCAAAGCACCAACAGAGAGCAATTGTCTCTGTTTTAATTATTGAAGTAATCCATCTATACAATGTTATATCAGTTTCAGGTGTGCAGCATAGTGATTTGACAAGTCTGTATACATTACACAGCGCTCACCACGATTAAGTATAGTCACTATATGTCACACAGTAGGGCATTGTTACAATTTTATTTGACCATATTCCAGACATTGTACTTTTCATCTTTGTGAGTTATTTATATAAGTGGAAGATTGTAACTCTTAATCCCCTTCACCAATTTCGCCCCCCCCCCTTTACCTCTGGCAACCATCAGTTTGCTTTCTTTCTTGAAGAGTTTGTTTTGTTTTGTTTGTTTGGAGAACAGATTTTTCATGACACTTATACCCAGAACACATACTTCGACCAAAGCTTCCTGAAACAGTCTTTAACTCTTACAGTATGTAGTCCATACTGATTTTTTCTAGTTTACTCTAGTTGACTGTATTTTCTAAGACGGTGATTTGCAAACTATTACATTGATTTTATGACATGGATGGGTCACAATTCATTGTTTGAAAAGCACCATTTTAGACAACTGAGCCTGTTCACCCTTGTAAAACTCTATAGGTCAGCTTTCCTTGACAATCTGGGTTTGCAGGTAATTGTGTCCCTTAGTGCGTACTTTGTGTGTTTCTGTGTTGAGTTGCTGCCTTGAGTAGCCGAAGGTATGTGCTTCCTTATGGGTGTCTGTGGATGTGGGAACATGGACGTGGGAGACTGGGGGGGACATGTTTGTACAGGATTTGCACCGACTGTAGTCAAGAGAGCAGTAAGCCTTGTCAGTGGATATAAAGAGAAAATAGAATATCTATCTGCTTCTGGGAGCTCAGAACCCAGCTGGGTGACATCATACACACACACACACCCACACCCACACCCTACCCCTTTCAGCTTACTCCTCAAGCAAGTGGAAATGAGCTGATGCGCTCAGGATATCATTTAGGATGTTTCAGGGTGTAAATAACAGAAAACCAACTCCATTTGGTTTATTTATTACTTTTTTTAAAATGTAAATTCAATTAGCCAACTTACAGTACATCCATAGATTCAGATGTAGTGTTCAGTAGTTTGTCAGTTTTATGTAACACCCAGTGCTCATCATATCACGTGCCCTCCTTAATGCCCATCACCGAATTATGTCACCCCCACACCCACCTCCCCTCCGGCAACCCTCAGTTTGTTTGCTAGAGTTAAGAGTCTCCTATGGTTTTTCTCCATCTCTGATGACTTCCCAGTCTGTTTTCCCTCCCTTCCCCTAGGTCCTCTGGCCTGTTTCTTATATTCCACATATGAGTGAAACCATATGAT